>NC_057409.1:22074072-22336588 GCF_019320065.1 Cervus canadensis
TGGTTTGATCTCCTTGCTGTCCAAGGGGCTCTCAAAAGTCTTCTCCAACACCACGGTTAGAAAGTATCAGTTCTTTGGCACTCAGCCTTCTTTATAGTCCAACTCTCACATCTGTACATGACTACTGGAAAAAGCATAGCTTTGACTATATGGACCTTTGTCAGCAAAGTGATGTCTCTGCCTTTTAATACCCTATCTAGTGTATTAAATACACTTTCTTCTTAAAAATCTTTAACTTTGTTGTTCAGTTTATTTCCACATATTTTATAGTATTATTGCAAGATTTTGAGTAGGCTTCTTTTCTTACTATTTATTGCTGATATTTTTTCAAAAGCTACTAATTTTCAAATTTAAAATTTCTTTTTTCTAATAAGTATATTTCCTTAATTTTTGCCTTATTATCTAATATCTCTAAAACAATATTGAATAATAATTCTAATCAGGCATCCTGTCTTATTCATGATTTGGTGTTTTATGATAGTTTCAGAGACAAAAGAAATGTCTAAAGAAGGTCTTTCTGGTCTTTATCATGTTTAAGAAGGACCTTTTTTGGGCTCCACATTGTTTATCAAGACTGGCTACCCTGTGTTATGAAATTCATATCCAGCCTATTGATATAATAGCTTTTTTGCTTGAATTTAGTGCTGTAATAAAATTAATAGGTTACTGTCCTATGAATACATACTTGTGTTTCTGGCTTAAACTTTCTTGTTCAAGTTGTATTTCTACATTAATTCTTTGCTACATTAGAATTGCTAGTTTTTTTTAATTTTTGCATTTATATTCATGAGTGAAATCTGGCTCTAGTTTTCTTTTATTTCTTTGGTATTAGAGAAATGTTAACTCTTTTTTTTTTTTTTTTTCATGTGAAAAACCTGTGTCTCAATTGTTTTATTTTTTTTTAATTTTTTTTTTTCCAGTGGGTTTTGTCATACATTGATATGAATCAGCCATGGATTTACATTATTCCCAATCCCCCCTCCCACCTCCCTCTCCACGATTCCTCTGGGTCTTCCCAGTGCACCAGGCCCAAGCACTTGTCTCATGCATCCCACCTGGGCTGGTGACTGTTTTCACACATAGATAGTATACATGCTGTTCTTTTGAAACATCCCACCCTCACCTTCTCCCACAGAGTTCAAAAGTCTGTTCTGTATTTCTGTGTCTCTTTTTCTGTTTTGCATATAGGGTTATCGTTACCATCTTTCTAAATTCCATATATATGTGTTAGTATGCTGTAATGTTCTTTATCTTTCTGGCTTACTTCACTCTGTATAATGGGCTCCAGCTTCATCCATCTCATTAGGACTGGTTCAAATGAATTCTTTTTAAGGGCTGAGTAATATTCCATGGTGTATATGTACCACAGCTTCCTTATCCATTCATCTGCTGATGGGCATCTAGGTTGCTTCCATGTCCTGGCTATTATAAACAGTGCTGCGATGAACATTGGGGTGCACGTGTCTCTTTCAGATCTGGTTTCCTCAGTGTGTATGCCCAGAAGTGGGATTGCTGGGTCATATGGCAGTTCTATTTCCAGTTTTTTAAGAAATCTCCACACTGTTTTCCATAGCGGCTGTACTAGTTTGCATTCCCACCAACAGTGTAAGAGGGTTCCCTTTTCCCCACACCCTCTCCAGCATTTATTGCTTGTAGACTTTTGGATAGCAGCCATCCTGACTGGCGTGTAATGGTACCTCATTGTGGTTTTGATTTGCAGAGAAATGTTAACTCTTAAAAATAGACATTATCTTTCTCTGCCTTCTGAAATTTAAAAAAATAATAATAATAAGCCAGTGAAAGAAACCAGGTATTTGAAACAGACCCAAATGCATATGGTTTCTTGATAAATGGTAAATGTGGCACTTCAAATTTCTGGTGAAGGGTGGACTGTTCTACAAATACCACTTGGCTATCCATTTTGGACAAAAGTAGTTAGAGCTGTATCTCACAGTACATGTAGAAATTAATTCCAGATGAATTTTTAATATCTTAATTTCAAAAACAGAAGCTATAAAAACATAGGAAGACATTTTAAAATGAAAAGTTATGAAAAATGCATGCATTTAACAAAGTCTTGAATTTTATGATGAGTGGTGCCATCAGTAAAGCCAAAAAAAATGGTTAGTGAATTTATTCACAACTCATGATATCTTTTGCCACACTCCCCCACACACATTCCTAATACACAAAATTCTATCAATTAATAAGAAAAAGGTAAATAACCCAAGAAAATAGGAGCACAAAGAAAGGAGCAGGAAGTTCAAAAAGTGCAGGAGTTTTAAGTTGGCCCAGAGGAACATAAAATTGCCAAGCTACACTTGTAGTCATAGAAATAAAAATTAAAACAAAAATGATATATAATATCTGAATGAAGAAATGAGAGTGGGCATATAAGGAGACAAACACTATCACATAGTGCTTCTAATTCTCACATGTCTGTGGCATTTAGAGATACTCAAATGCATATATATATACAATATACATATTAGAAAAACAAACACTAGAACATAAAAGTATAACTATAAGCTTGAGTACAGTGTGCATGCATGCATGCTCAGTTGCTAAGTCATGTCCGACTCTTTGCAACCCCATGGACTGTAACCGAAAGGTTCCTCTGTCCATTGGATTTCCCAGGCAAGAATACTGGAGAGGATTGCCATTTCCTTCTCCAGAGGATCTTAACCCAGGGACTGAGCCTGAGTCTCCTACACTGGCAGGAGGGTTCTTTACCAATGAGCCACTGGGGAAGCCCATGAGTACCAGACCAGTTTGTGATATCAGCCGATATAAGTGGGGTTGAATATGTTTTGGCACATCTACATTTTATAATAATAAGTAGCCAATAAAAATTATATACATTTAAGTGCATTAACTGGAATGCCCAATGTATATATTGTGTATTGTTGTGGTTACAAACAAATTTTGGTAATAAAAAATATTTTGAAAAAGTTAGAGTATATCTAAAAATACTGCCAAAATTGGAAACAACTTGAGTCTATTTCCTAAAATTGACTCCAAAAGTTAAAATCCAAGTATGCTTCCAGTCATTATTAGGTAGTCACTTGAGAGACTTCATCACCCTCAACTTCTCTATTGTGAATCTCAGGACAGAGCATCTGTCTTGATAGTGTGAATGAATCTTCTTACCATGTTTTTCCCACTCTTGTGGATCTAAGGTAGAAGAAAGTGGATGAAGCCTGGGAAGAAACTCTTTTATTCCCTGCTAATTTTTCCGGATCACTAACAGTGAAAACCCTGTGAAGATCCCCAGAGTTGTACTTGTTTTTAAGGATGTAGATAAAGAGAAAACTTATGCCTTGGGATAGAAGACAAACATCACATGATGATAAAGGAATATGAATAGTCGAGTCTGGAGACAGTAGATAAAAAGAAAGGGGTCCCCAGAGAGCTGGGTTAAGACTGAGAAATAACCCCAGAGAAATAGGCTGCCAAGAAGTCTTGACCTCAGTAGCTAATAGCTGCTGATGGTTATTGACTAGTTACTTTGGGCCAGATACGCTTCTCAGGCCTTTCCTTGCAATAATTACAAACATACGTTTCATCATCATCATCACCTTCTAATGATGAGGAAACTTTCATAGAAAAACTAAGGAACGTGTCCAGAATTATACAGCTGGGAACAGACGGGTCCAGCATCGCAACCCATGCTGTCCGGCCCCTGGCCTCTTAACCACGATGCCGACTGCCACATGTGCTTTGCTATAGCTGCCCTCTGGAAAGAACGCTTGCCTCAGTCTTCGCCCTAACAACCCCCTGTAGCTTTGTTACCCTGATACCTGTAGTTATTGGACCATACTTTGCAAAACATTGACTGAATTTTTCCAACCAGAGTAAGCCAGCCCTGAAGTGAATTCACATTGCCGTTTTTGTAGGATTTTGTAGAAACACGTGTCCCCTTACACGTGGATGTATTTTATGCTGTATTTTACTAAGTGGATGCTGTATTTTACTAAGCAACCTTTGGGATCCACCCTGTGCTCAGCTGCCCTGCTGCTCCCCACTAGGTGGCAACAATAAGTGCCCTGATTGCTAAGCAACAAACTGGCATGAATCTCATTTAAACACCCCAAGTTCAACACTCATGTTGCCTTCTGCCTCTCTACACTCTACTTTGACAACTCTGAGCCTCTTAGGAAAGGCAGTGGACCTTCTTTCCTTTCTCAAATCTTGAATGACTTTGTGCTTTTAATGGGAGTTTAAATACAATGGACGATCTCTTCCTTTACTGTTTTATCTGTTATTAATTCTCTTTTGTGTCCATGAAATGTAAGGTTAAGTATTCCCCCAGACAAGAGTATAGGTGTACTTCACATCCACTAAAACACTTCACAGTTACGTGAAACTAACACAAGTCAGAGTTCAGCAACATTCTATATATAGGTTAGATATGTAGGTATATATATGTATATATACATATATATATATGTAGAGAGAGAGCATTTTATGTTACAGAACTGCTACCTCATTTTAAAGCATACAAAGCAGGTTCTGAATGATCAATAACTTGCCCACATTCACACAGAGTGGGAATTAACACCATGCTCTTACCCACTTTTACCTCTCACCCTTTGAAAAATACCTTTAATTCATGCTCTTAATATCCTGATTTAATGGGACTATTTTCACTGTGCACAAGGGAATATATCCTTCATTTAGACAAAGATTTCATCTTTCTGCCTCAGTTTCTCCATCTTTAAATGAGGATATTAATAATCCCAATGCCATGTTTCTAGAAATAAATATAGCAATAGTATGAAAACACTTGGAAAATAACTGGGAAGCAATGTCTTTATCTGATCCTCATAAATAGCCTAAAATCAACATCTATAACCATAAAAATTATAAAAGACTTCCATGATAAAACAAGCACCATTTCCTTCCACTGGAAGGTCAGGGGAGCAATTAAAGGGATCTATAAATAGGAGGCAGACTTCTCAAGCAAAACATTTACAGCAAAGTTTTCATTTTAATGTACACAAAACATTAGTTAACGCTAAACTCTTGGTTTGGTCTCTCTTAACAAAGAAGATGAGCAAGTAGAGAATTGAGAATAATATAGTGACTCAACAGGAAGCAAGGGTCCAGGGACCACTTCATCTGAATAGCTAGGAAATATAGTAATTACTAAGGTAGCAAGTTACTCTGCCAGCAAAGCCTTCTGTGATTTCTAGAAACCAACCTGCATCAGGAGTAGACTAACAATGAAGTGAGGCATAAGTCATGAATTCAAGAATCCAAGTCTCACTTTGGTCAAGACATAAAACACTCATAGATTCAGGAGTCGTGGAAGCATTAAAAGAATAGAAGCAAAATATCTATATCTACATCTGTATCTGAATATGTATACACACACATACACAATAATTATGTACTGTCCTCATCCAGAAAGTACTAAGTTACTGAGGCAAGGAAAAGTTCAGATTTTTAAACAGAGTTTCTAGACCAGAAATAATTGAATTTTCCAGGGGAAAAAAAAATGATAAAAGAACCCAAGATTGAATAGGGAAAACAAACTAGATTCAGAGAAGACAGAATAAATGTCATTGAAATTGCTAAGCTTCCATAGAAAATGCACAATAAAAACCAGGAAAAAGTTGATTAAGATCAGAGCAGACACTAATTTCACATAAGCATGGAGTGTTCTGCAGAAAGCTGGAACTGCAAGATGTTCATGGTCACAAACACCCACAAAGTTCTTTAACTAGCTAACATCCACAGAGTCTGCCTTCGAAGAGAATAATGGCATGAAATAATCCCCAAGATTTTTTTGACCATGGAGAAATTCTGCTTCCCCCCTGGGTATCTTGAGAAATGTCTCTCAGAAATGCCGATGTAAATCTGATGGAAGAAAATCAACAGGAATTGGGGGCATGGTACAGCTTGCGCCAGAGAGACTATTTTAATAGCCTAGCTGGGTTAAAGATCTGTACTAACATGTGGCAGATAATGGTGGTAACAGTAAAGACCTGTTAAGGAGATAGAATTCACAGGAGTTGGTGATGGAAAAGAGAGACTTGTGTTGGCGATGACGCCCACATTTCTGGCTTGGGCTATTAGCTTGATAGTTGTGTCAGTCATTTAAATAAGGTACCCAGAAGAAAGTACAGATTGCTCAAGCAGAGATGGATGAAGAAAATAAGATGACATCTCTGGGTGATGTGCAGTGCAAGAGATTCAACAAGATACATGCATAGGTCTCAATATAGTAGGAAGGGTTGGGCTCTGGCTCTGGCTATAACAATGGAAACTTTGAATCTGGAAGACCTTGCCCAGGAATGCCATGAAGCAGGTCCCTGAGTGACATTCCCACGTAAGAGGCTGGGAAAGAGAGCCCAGCACAAGAAGTGGACCAGTGGACCAGGAAGTAGGAAGAAAACGAGGAGAAATGATTTCTCAGAATCAAAGAACTGTCAGGAGCGAGAGTGAGGCAATGATATAAAACACCAATGACGTGTCAAGATTGGGTAATTCACTGGATTTGGTAATTGAGAGTCACCAGTTGTTCTTTAACAGAGCAGTTTCATAAACTTTGATCACAACCTCATTGCCGCTGGGTGAACTCTGAAGAGAAGCAAAGTGTGTTATCTTATCAAAGAAGGTACATATTTGTCCCTTTACCTAGGAGGTGCCTTGAGACTAAACCCAGTAAAAGTACTGGAACTCTTCAGGTACAACACTGAATTCTGAAGTTAAAAATAGCTCAGTAGACTGTTAAATTATGTACCAAAATATTGAAAATGAAATTTCTTTCTCTTCTTCTTCCTCTTCCACCATCTGGACTCAGATAAGTGGTGTTCAATTAATTCACAAGAAAATTACAAATAGTCAGGATAAAAGCTGCATCATGTTGAGAGAAGATTTTAAGCAACATGGGTCCTAGCATTTCAAGAAAATTATGGGGAGAGGGAGATTAGCCTTGATTTTAAATGTATTTCATGCAGTGTCATTTTGTTAACTGAAAGAAATATATCTAAACAAAATGAAATGCATCTTGTCAGGCAATTTCATTTCTTTTATGGTTAAAATAATTTTATATATTTTATCTTTAATTTTGAACTGCATATTGTGTACTTTTGATAAAGAAACCATTCTTTTGACCAAAATGCCTTTGTATTTTATACAAATAGTTTGAATCTCATATGTAGAATAATGTGCAATTAAACTTACCCAGAAATAAGAATAAGTCTTTCAATAAATAATTCCAGGGTTTCTTTGCATGTATAAATAAATTAAGTAAAAATATGAAAGCTGTTTTCTGAATCTGAAACATTGGGCAGGAAATGAGTGGTTCTAATGCATTCATTAACCTTGGACCAGAGCATAGAAGCATGGTTTTCTTCAGTCTAGAACCAGCTCCTCTGCTGTGACATCAGGGGTATATGCACAGTTTGTACCAAGGGGCTCGCAGGAGTCCATTGGACAGCAAGATCAAACCAGTCAGCCCCTTTGCAGTCAGATGCTTTAACCTCTGAGCCACCAGGGAAGCCCCAATCCTAAAGAAAATCGACCCTGAATATTCACTAGAAGGACTGATGCTGAAGCTGAAGCTCCAGTACTTTGGCCACCTGATGCCGAGAGCCGACTCATTGGAAAAGACCCTGATGCTGGGAAAGATTGAGAACAGGAGGAGAACGGGGTGACAGAAGAGACGATTCAATAGTATCCCCTCCTCAATGGACATGAATTTGAGCAAACTCTGGGACAGGAAAGCTTAGCATGCTGCAATTCATGGAGTCGCAAAGAGTAAGACACGGCTTAGCAACTGAACACATTGGGGGAAACACAACTATAAAAATAACCTCTCCAAATTGCAAATAATTCACAATATTTTCTTAATAAAAGTAGTGCAAATAAAAAGATTTTTGTTTCTGTTTTGAAGAGGCTCTTAATTCATTAGTGAAGGTCTTGCTGGAGGTTAAGGGAATTTTATATTGTATGTACTTTTATAAGTATTTTTATAAGTACAGCCATATTTATTTTGCAACTTTAAGAATTTAATGGAAAATGATATCAAAATTTGTTAACCTGTATATAGACCTAGTTTATATAATGATTTTTTTCTGTCATGGTCAGGATTAAATGGATCATCCAATTTTTTCTTTTTTATTTTACACTAAATGCATGATAGTAAAGCTCAGTGATAAAGAATCTGCCTGCCAATGAAGGAGATGAGGGTTCAATCCCTGGGTCAGGAAGATCCCCTGGAGAAGGAAATGGCAACCCTCTCCAGTATTCTTGCCTGGAAAATCCCATGGACAGAGGAGCCTGGCAGGCTATAATCCATGGTGTTGCAAAGAGTCAGACTGAATGTACACACATACACACACACACAGAGATAAACATACAAATGTTGATTAGGGTAAATTCAAATTAATCTACTCTTTAGTGGCATTAGTATAGAATGTATATGGAAAATGCTATTTGAAAACAATGACATCAAAACTTTTTGTGTTTTACATTTACCACCCTGAAGAAACGTTATTTCCTATTTGTTCAATTCCCTAAAATAGTAGTCTTTTTTCCAAATATGCAAGTGTTAGTCATTAGTCATGTCCGACTCTTTGTGACCCCATGGACTGTAGCCCACCAGGCTCTTCCATGGAATTCTCCAGGCAAGAAAACTGGAGTGGGTTGCCATTTTCTTCTCCACCAAGTATGCAAAATGGTTCCAATTCTAAATTGACTTCCTCTTCTTCACAATAAGAGTCATCCTATGTTTGGTGGTAAGTGAATAAAGACAGAAATATAAGTCAGAGACCCTGGAATATAAAAAAAAAAAAAAGATTGCTCATAAGTTTGAACCTAAAATTTCAATTGCATTGAATTACAATATAAGTTTTGAATTACATGAAAAGGATGATTAAATCATAATTTTATCAAAGGTTTCTCTTGTTTGTTTGTTGTTGTTGTTGTTTTTAGTACCATCCATTTGTTATGTCCTGACAAAATACTTGGGATCGCTAGTTAGAAAATTAAAGTGTATTCCCCCAGATTAGGCACAAGTATGACTTATGAAAGTCTAATTTTAAAGTATGTTCAGTTGCCTTAATGTAGCACATTTTGAAAAGACAAGCCAGTACCTTGATTCACTTTCAGTTTAGAATCAACCAAGATAGCAATTTAGGCTACTCTATAATTCAAACAAAACAGTTCAAAAATTATTTTCACTTATGGTTGGCCTTTGCTATGACATTCTGTTTCACACTCTATAGGCATATTTATATACATAGCAACATTATCTAATATCAAATAATATTTTTAAAAAACCAGACTCAAAAACCTGTTAAATAAGATTCCATCATGACTTCTGAAACTGAGTCAGAGCTATAGTCACATTTATTTTCTCCATACTCATTTCCATTTCTCTCTCTAGAGTGTAGTATAAGTTTTAAAAGATCATTAGCAGTTCACCTTATTTTTATAGTGCAGAAATTAATGATTTAATTTTAAAGGAATATGTAATGTGATTCAGTTAAATTTTAAAAGAATGCATTTTCCTTTTTTCTAAAATACTGATGTATTTATTGGGTGACCAATATCCTGATTTGCAAGAAGTTTCATGTTCTATCTGTTGGCCTGGCCAATAGCATTTCTTTTCATTTTGAAGTGCCTCAATGTGGACAATAAATTATCCAGCCACTCTTTCAATATAAAATTCACCTGAATTCACTTAACTTCATGATGCTGCATTTTTTAACATTTACAAAATCATCATAATTATGATCAACATAATTCTAAATGTTATAAAGAATGGCATTAATATGAAAATTACCACCATCATTTTACACATACAGATTCATCCCAGTGATAAGTAAGGGCCAAAGAGAACACCTTTTGTGGTCTCATAAACCATCCTGGCAAGGCAGTAGTCATGTAATTAAGTAAGCCTCTCTAGCCAGGAAGAAAAATAATTTTGAATCTAAAAAGCCATCTATTGCCTGCTTATTACTCTGTAGTCAGAATCTAATAATCAGCCTTTTTAAGAGCTGGACAGATTACATTGCCAAACTCAAATTGCTGTTTGAGGTAGGTAACATGATTTGAATTGATTCTGATGATTTTCTAAGTTCAGTTCAGTTCAGTCGCTCAGTCATGTCTGACTCTTTGCGACCCCATGGACTGCAGCATGGCAGGCTTCCCTGTCCATCACCAATTCCCAGAGCTTACTCAAACTCATGTCCACTGAATCGGTGATGCCATCCAGCCATCTCATCCTCTGTCATCCCCTTCTCCTCCAGCCTTCAATCATTCCCAGCATAAGGGTCTTTTCCAATGAGTCAGTTCATTGCATCAGGTGGCAAAGTATCAGAGTTTCAGCTTCAGCATCAGTCCTTCCAATGAATATTCAGGACTGATTTCCTTTAGGATTGACTGTTTGGATCTCCTTGCAGTCCAAGGGACTCTCAAGAGTGTTCTCCAACACCACAGTTCTTTGGCAATCAGCTTTCTTTATAGTCCAACTCTCACATCCATACGTGACTACTGGAAAAACCATAGCTTTGACTAGACAGACCTTTGTTGGCAAAGTAATGTCTCTGCTTTTTAATATGCTGTCTAGGTTGGTCATACATTTTCTTCCAAGGAGTAAGCATCTTTTAATTTCATAGCCACGAAGTGATGGGACTGAATGCCATGGTCTTAGTCTTCTGAATGTTGAGTTTTAAGCCAACTTTTTCACTCTCCTCTTTCACTTTCATCAAGAGGCTCTTTAGTTCTTCATTTTCTGCCATAAGGGTGGTATCATCTGCATATCTGAGGTTACTGAAATTTCTCCCAGCAATCTTGTTTCCAGCTTGTGCTTCATCTAACCTGGCATTTAGCATGATGAACTCTGCATATAAGTTAAATAGGCAGGGTGACAATATTCAGCCTTGACGTACTCCTTTCCCGATTTGGAACCAGTCTGTTGTTCCATGTCCAGTTCTAACTGTTGCTTCTTGACCTGCATACAGTTTTCTCAGGAGGCTGGTCAGTTAGTCTGATATTCCCATCTCTTTAAGAAGTTTCCATAGTTTGTTGTGATCCACACAGTCAAAGGTTTTGGCGTAGTCAATAAAGCAGAAGTAGATGTTTTTCTGGAACTCCCATGCTTTTGAACTGTGGTGTTGGAGAAGACTCTTGAGAGTCCCTTG
Source organism: Cervus canadensis (assembly GCF_019320065.1). NCBI lineage: Eukaryota > Metazoa > Chordata > Mammalia > Artiodactyla > Cervidae > Cervus > Cervus canadensis. The sequence continues at coordinate 22,085,229 of NC_057409.1, forward strand.
GACTGCAAGGAGATCCAACCAGTCCATCCTGAAGGAGATAAGTCCTGGGTGTTCATTGGAAGGACTGATGCTGAAGCTGAAAATCCAATACTTTGGCCACCTCATGCGAAGAGTTGACTCGTTGGAAAAGACCTTGATGCTGGGAGGGATTGGAGGCAGGAGGAGAAGGGGATGACAGAGGATGAGATGGCTGGATGGCATCACCGACTCAATGGGCATGAGTTTGAGTAAACTCCAGTAGTTTGTGATGGACAGGGAGGCCTGGCGTGCTGCGATTCATGGGGTCGCAAAGAGTCAGACACGACTGAGCAACTGAACTGAACTGAACTGATGCTTTTTCAATGATCCAACAGATGATGGCAACGGATAATTTTCTAAAAAGGGAAAGAAAAGGGAGAAAAATGAAATGTTTTGTTTATAGTGCTTTAGGATACCCTTTATAGTTGTCCAATCTTTTCTAAAGTATTTAGATAGTCAGAACTTTTAAGGTGTCCTATTTAGTTGTTTCTAAAGGAAAAAAGAACATGGAAGATTCATTCATTAAAAATATGTATTGAATGTCTCCTATCAGTAAAGGCACCATGCTGGAGCTGGTATGCTCCCTGCTCTTATAAAAGGCCATGCCTACTTGAATAACCCTGGAGCATCATCTCAGTTACTAGAATTCCCTGCATGAAGCTGTGACCCTAATGCTTTCAGTTCCTAGGCAGACAACATGTTAAGGACATAGTCATATTGTCACTCCAGTGGACTGATGGATTTCAAGGCCCCCTCTAGAGATTCTGAGTCAATGAATCCCCTATAGGGCCCAGGAACCTGCATTTTAATTAGTAACCCCCCCATGGACACAACACAGTTTAGGAAATACTATCCTAATGGTTTAAGAGCCTTTGACCAAGTTGACCCTACTCAAATTTTTGTGTGTCTAAAAAAATAATAGGCAGAGATGGCAAGATAAAGGCTAAACAAGCAAATGTAATAAATGAATAAAATGTGAACCAGGGCATTGGTCTTTGGAACAATTAACCAGCTCAACAAACTTTTGTTGGACATCCAGCCTTCATCTTTGAAGCTGACTGTGGCAGCCCCCCCATTTTCAAGGGGAAAAGAAGTGGGTATTTTGAAACCAGTATTGTGGGCTAGGTGTTAATAATTTTTAAGGAGAAAATAGGACCATTGCCTCATTGTAACAAGCAGAGATATAGTCTGTGGCTTTGAATTTCAACAGGTCATTTCAGTTTCATTTTTGGACAAAGAGGAGTTGTTGTCATAATTATAATAGTTCTTAATGATCTTCTTAGAGTGAGTATGTGGGCTGGAACAAAGAATAGAGAATAATTTTCTATGTGTAACATTTCTAAAATGCCTAACTATGTAGGAGAAACATTTATATGTTTGTAAAATCCACTGGCTTCCTCAGACTCAGAGAAATCACTGATTTTGAAAGATTCCTGAGGGTCATCTAATTGAACCTAATTCAACCTAAATCTTTATCTACCCACTACCGGATATAAGAAACCTAACAAATAAATTCAGGAGTTTGATAAAAACGGAACACTGTGATTATCAGAGCTTAGATAGCTCTCTAAAACTATACTTGAATAAATCAAGAAAAACAAGTCATTATTCTCCACTACTGTGAAAGTGATTTATAGATTGAGTCAAACTCGCTGACAAAACTGATTTTTTAATCAAGTATTTATTGATTATTTACCCTCAGTTGGGTATTTTAAAGTAACTGAACCTAAAGAAGGTGGTATTATTTAGACAGATTAAAAAATTAGAGAAACTAAATCACTTAATTGAGTGGGAGGGGGGATCGGGATGGGGAATACATGTAAATCCATGGCTGATTCATGTCAATGTATGACAAAAACCACTACAATATTGTAAAGTAATTAGCCTCCAACTAATACAAATAAAAAAAAAAGATAATTCACCATCTTGGATTAAAAATTTCAAAAAAAAAAAAAGAGAGAGAGATCTCCCAATTAATACCAAAATTCAAAACCAGGTCTGTCTGACTTCAAGACAGAGACAGAAACACCATAGGAAACATTTGGCTTGATCTCCCAGATGTGATTTAAAAAAAAAAAAAAAATGCAGTTATCAAACAATTCATAAATGACTTAAATAGACTTCTTAAGTCAGACAAATCCACTTTGAAATCCTATTTCTGTCATGTGTGGAATCTTGGGCAGAAGCCTGAGCCTCTCCTTGCCTCTGTGGTCTGTAAGATGGGACTGACAAAATCTCATGTAGTGCTTCTTAAGATTGTATGTAAAGCACTTAGTGGTACAGTATCTGACACGCTTTCCACTGTAAAACAAAAGAAGAGGTTTTTACCAGGCTATGCCTATGTAAGAAAGTCAATCAGCTAGTCAGTTCAGTCGCTCAGTCGTGTCCGACTTTGCAACTCCATGGACTTGCAGCACGCCAGCCCTCCCTGTCCATCACCACCTCCCGGAGTTGACCTCCCGGTATCACCACCTCCCAGACATGAGCTGAAACTCATGTCCGTTGAGTTGGTGATGCCATCCAACCATCTCATCCTCTGTCATCCCGTTCTCCTCCCGCCTTCAACCTTTCCCAGCATCAGGGTCTTTCTTAATGAATCGACTCTTCATATCAGATGGTCAAAGTATTGGAGCTGCAGCTTCAGCATCAGTCCTTCCAATGAATATTCAGGACTGATTTCCTTTAGGATGAACTGGTTTGATTTCCTTGAAGTCCAAGGGACTCTCAAGAGTCTTCTCCAACACCATGGTTCAAAAGCATCAATTCTTCAGTGCTCAGCCTTCTTTATGGTCCAACTGTCACATCCATACATGACTACTGGAAAAACCATAGCTTTTTAGTCAGAACTTGTCAGCAAAGTAATTAATGTCTCTGCTTTTTAACATGCTGTCTAGGTTAGTCATAGCTTTTCTTCCAAGGATCAAGCATCTTTTAATTTAATGACTGCAGTCACCATCTGCAGTGATTTTGGAGCCCAAAAAAAATCATCTGTCACTGTTTCCATTGTTTCCCATCAATTTGCCATGAAGTGACGGGACTGTATGCCATGATCTTAGTTTTTTGAATGTTGAGTTTGAAGCCAGCTTTTTCACTCTCCTCTTTCACTTTCATCAAGAGGCTCTTTAGTTCTTTGCTTTCTGCCATAAGGGTGGTGTCATCTGCATATCTGAGGCTATCGATATTTCTCCTGGCAGTCTTAATTCCAGCTTGTGCTTCATCCAGCCAGGCATTTCACATGATGTATTCTGCATATAAGTTAAATAATCATTGTGACAATATACAGCCTTGACATCCTCCTTTCCCAGTTTGGAACCAGTCTGTTATTCCATGACTGGTTCTGTTACTTCTTGACCTGCGTACAGATTTCTCAGGAGGCAGGTAAAGTGGTCTGGTATTCCCATCTCTTGAAGAATTTTCCAGTTTGTTGTGATCCACACAGTCAAAGGCTGTACTGTAGTCAATGAAGCAGAAGATACATATTATGAGACAGAAATTTCTAATCCAGTCTAATGTCCTGAATGTTCAGTTGCTAGGTCAGAGATCATAATAAATAAAATGAGTTACGAAAATCTTGTTGGAAGTCAATACTAGTTCCAACACAAGAATGAAGCCCTGTAGTTCTTGGTTCAGTTCTATATCCTCTTTTATATTCTTATAAAGAGTATATATTAGTTTGGCAGGTTTTTTAATCAAGGATCTAACACTCTATCTTAAGAAAATAATCCAAAATGGATCAGACTTGGGGAAAATGAGAGGAATAAATGTGTGAAGAAATACTCTGAAACATTTTTTTCTGCAATGGCACAAAATTTGAAATAGACTTAAGAATGACTCACTCATTCCCATTTATAGTGTTTGAGTTAGTTGCTTAGTCCTGTCTGACTCTTTGTGACCCCATGAACTATAACCCGCCAGCCTCCTCTATCCATGGAATTCTCCAAGCAAGAATACTGGAGTGAGTAGCCATTCCTTTTTCCAGGGGATCTTCCTGACCCAGGGATCAAATCCAGGTCTCCTACATTGCAGCTGATTCTTTATCATCTGAGCCACCAGGGAAGCCCTTCTATAAGCCTTGCTCAAATGTCACCTTCTTTGTAAGACTCACCCTAGTCTATTTAAATTGTCCTCCTTCTCCCAGCTCTACCATCCTCCTTCATCTGCTTTCTTTTTCACACTACACTTACCATTCCTGGTGTGTTAATACAGTTTACTTATTTTTGTGTCTATTGACCAGCTTTTCACAAGGGCTTATGTTTTAAGAGATCATGAATTTTTGTCCTTTTCACTGATATATTTGCATTACCAAAGAAAATTCCTAGGTACAGAGTATTGTTTCAAAAACATTTATTAACCATATTAATGAACTAAGAGACCAGGTTGATAAATTAGGGTATGAGACTTTATTCTACTTATTTAAAGTGTCATAAAATTTGAAAAGCAAAAGTAGAAAATCTTTAGAATATACCATTAAGGGAAGGATTGAAGGCAGGAGGAGAAGGAGATGACAGAGGATGAGATGGTTGGATGTCATCAGGGACTCAATGGACATGAGTTTGAGCAAGCTCTGGGAGTTGGTGATGGACAGGGAAGCCTGTCACGCTGCAGTCCATGGGATCACAGAGTCGGACACGACTGAGTGACTGAACTGAACTGATACCATTCAGTACCATACCATACTATTCAAATAAAAATAGTATTTCAATTCAAATATTCAAGGACAATTAGGTAAAACTATGCACCAGGAAAAAAAAAAAAACACCATTGAAAGGAACTGCCAAAAAGGGATGAGTTTTACCTTTTTGTTTTCCATTTTGTACCATTTGAGAACCACAGCAAAGTGTTGAGAAAGGGAAGAAAGAAAATGAGAGAGGATGGGAAAGAATGATGAATTGGGATGCTGTGGGTCTTTTGCTCCTTGCCTGAATTCCTGGCATTTTTATCCAGAATGAAGATGGAACTTTCTAGCCAAAGAACATATCAGGGCTCAGATTTCCTCTTATTTCCAGAAACATGTGGTTTGCACAATTGGCTCGGAAATTAGCAAGTTAAAAAAATTGCATATTAGCTACATATTCAGTTTTATTCACATTCCTCTTCTCCATCCAGAGTCAGCACACATCCGCTGGATTCCCTGTGGCTGTTATCCACGTCCATCTGTCTCATGGCGCTTGTGTTTTTATCTCTTCTTTTCTCCTGTCCTGCTGCCGCCACTCTCCCCCTCCTATCTTTGTCCTAGCCTCATGCACTGTTTGCCCTCAGCCCCCATTTGTGTGTGGCATTTCCTTGAACAAATAAAGCTATGGTATGAGAAAGTTCGGGGCCAGAGAAATCCAGAGCAGCTGAGGACTCCTAGCCCTTCTGCCTGCCTTCCCTGTTCATCTTGAACCAGGTGCCCACAGCCGGAGCTCTGCACCTACCCTTCTGTACCCATCTCTGGGCCATTCCCTCCCACCGTCTGTTCCTGCTGAGACAGGGCCAGTGCTCTCTTTGCTGTATGATTCTCACAAGAGATCTCCTTGCCTGTCCCTTCTCGGTTACAAAGACAATCAGAGGTCTTATCTCTCATATTGCAATAAGTTTATGACTCCTCATAGTTTCCCACTAATGCTAGAGGACAGGTGTCCTTATGAGTGTGCTGTTGCTGTTTAATTCCCAGATTCATGTAATTTTAGAATCGAAAGGAATCTTAAAAACCAGCTAGTGGAATCCCCATTACCAGTCCACGGTCAGTACTGTGCCAAGTGCATAGATGGTGTTTGGGGAATATTTGCCATCAGTGAAAACCATAAATTCAGCCATTATGAACCACTGTAAGATGCTTCTTTTTGCACTATTAACTCGGTGTTTTAAAAGGTTTTTGGTCATCTTTTATTCACATATATTTATTTAAAAGTCAGTGAATGATCAGGGAGAAGGCTGGGCTCAGAAGACAATGAGGTAAAACTGAAAAACTAAAATTGGCAACAGGGTTGTTATAAAGAGGAAAAGGATAGGTTTGCTGATGTAAGAACAAGAGGAAATTGGCTAAAATTATGATGAAAGGATGACATATAGCTAATAACATCTTTCACTACGAAGAACTGTTAAATAAAGAAAGGATTGCCAAGAAAAACTGAAAAAAATGACAGTACTTGAGGTTAGTGACATATCCGGTTATGATTCAGCAAATGATTAAATTAGGCTTTCCTTGATGGAGAAAAATAGAGTAAATATGTTAACTGGTTCCTCCTGTAAGAGTCTGGGAAGGGTTAGATTTCCCTTCCACTGAAAAATGAAATGATCCTAATGAGCATGTTCTTACCTACCTTAAAATCACTCACATAGCTGCCTTAACATTAACCCGGAGATTATGAACACTGAATTCACCTTGCTTCTTGACAGGACTGCTGATATTTGAATGATAAATTTTAACTGTCATTTTTTTCCTTTCAGGCTTGTAAATTTTATAGTTCCGAGTGGTATGTGGTAAACTACAAATATGAACAGTATTCTGGAGACATTCGACAGTTACCTCGGTAAGAACCTTTTACGAGTAATCCTTGGATTTTTCCGTATATAAACTATGTTCTCTAAGTTCTGTCACTGTTTATGAATATGTGTACATTCGTCTAATACCAAGGTATATTTAAAAAATTTAAAAATAAGAGTCACAAGAGAACATTTTGTTGAACAAAGTATTATTTATATCTTCACAGAATTGGGTGACAGATAAATATACTCATTTAGGTATAGCCTAAGGGCTTCCCAAGTGGCTCAGTGGTAAAGAATCCGCCTGCCAAGCAGGAGATCCAGGTTCAATCCCTAGGTTGTGAAGATCCCCTAGAGAAGGAAATGGCAACCCACTCCAATATTCTTGCCTGGGAAATACCATGGACAGAGGAACCTAGCAGGCTATAGTTGTGTTCGATTCTTGTGACCCCACAGACTATAGTCCATGGAATTCTCCAGGCTAGAGTACTGGAGTGGGTAGCTATTCCCTTCTGCAGGGGAATTTCCTGACCCAGGAATCAAACTAGGGTCTCCTGCATTGTAGATGCATTCTTTACCAGCTGAGCTGCCAGGGAAGCCCTGGCAAGTAGTAAGTATGCAATAATTATTTATTGGATAAGTAAACTGAGTGGATCAAAAGTTTTTAAATCTAATAATCCTGGATGGGCTTGAAGTTGCTTAAATTCAAAGAACTGTGATGAACTGGAATCTCCCAACACACTGGTTAATCAAACTAAAATGATGCATATTACCCAGAAAATAAAACTTTAGGCAGAAATAAGTTAATTTTTTACTAACCCTTTCCTCAAGTGAGACTTTGAGGTCATACACATTGCACATAACTTTTTAATGGGCGCATGGTTTAGATTTGGGCACCACTTTCTAAGATCTCCCGTGCACGCAGAAACATCTTTTCCAGCCTGGAATACTTGGAAGTACTGCATTCAACTCCAAATGCAAAATTTGAAGAAGGTGGAGTTATGGAGTAGCACTGGGAAAGTGACATTTAAGCTCAGATCTGAAGGAACAGTAGCTACCAGCACTGTGATCTCCAGAAAAGGGTCCCCAGAGGAAATAACAGGGACAAAAGCTGTGAGCTGGGAATCAGAGTGACGATCAGAGAATCTGGACCTAAGGGTTGATTAAAACCCTGGAACCAGGCAAGGGACCTTGTGGGCCCTGGAAATGAGCTTGGGTTTTATTCTCCTGTCAACAGAATTCTATAGAAATTGTAACCTAGAGTGTGACATAATCTAGTTTACCTCTTTAAGAGATTACCTGCTCTACTGTATGGAAAATGGGATTGTAGCAGTAAGAATTTAAAAAAAAAAAAAGAGGGAAGGAGACCATTTCTTTGGAGTTGAGTTCCTGGGAAGAGCAAAGCAATGTTCCCCTAAAACGGCAAGTCTTTATTCAAAACAGTGAATGTTTGGTTTTTACCAAATCTCTGAATATTCCTTTAAATTCAGATCACTCCTAATAGATAACCTCCTGTAATTTCATGTTGAGATGGTCTTATCACACCCTAAACTTTCATGAGTAATTATTACATTCAGAATGTCTGGACATTAGTCACGCACGTAGCTGCCATTGAGAAGCAAAGCATTTTTTTTACCATCAAGTCTTCCTCTTTCTGAAAATAGCTCTGAGAAGTGGTTGCAACTTGGAAGCCATGTCCAAGCACTTAGAAGACAGTTTATAAAGGGAGAGAGTGTAGACAGAGGTGTTTAGCTTTCATTTGGCATAAATGCCTTCCTACTGTCCTTAGGTCTACTGAACACTTTAGTGTCTTTATCTCCAAACACTTCATCTTTTCTTATATCCCTGATGCCATAAAAATATATGTTAATTTAAAAATTCACATGTACTATATTCTTCCTCCATTAAAAAATAGAGAAAGCACCTCCAGTCAGAACAGGGTCCAGATGTCATTGCTGACTTGGAATTCTTGTAGAGCACAAGAAGAAATCCCATGAGAAGAAATGCAAAAGTCACTTAAATATTGCTGAGAATTTCTCTCACTTTAACTAAAGGATGTGAAAGTTGATACCAAGAAGGGAAAGAAGATTGCCACTAAGTAAGAAACTGTAATGAACTATGTATGTATATTCAAAATGAAAATCAGAAGTTCTAGAATAATCCTCACATATCCCTTAAACAAATGAAGATTGCAATATTGAATAGCAAAAGTATTTTTTTAATGATTTTTACAAGGCTAGGCACTCCCCACTAGACTACAGATATTTAGGTCAGTAGTGGAAACATAATTTACTTGGGCCCTCTGAGGCTATTAGAAGTAAATCAGTTTCATACCTCCTGGATTAGAATTCTCCTATGTCTGCTACCAATTTAAACTGATCATTTCTTTTTATGGATTGCTGAGGCCATAAAATAAAAACTTACAATTATGGAGAAGTGAAAAAAGATGTCAGATTATCTCCCTTTTAGTCCTTGAATTTAAAATTGTGTTATTATTAACTCTTAAGAACCTCACTTTATTTGGTGTCTGTTCATAGGAAGATATTGGAGACAGACTCTATTTAAGGATAGAATACAAAAAGTAAAGCCTTCACAAATTAGAAATAAAAATCAGTACCGAAATTGGTGTTCCTGAGGAGACAAGAATGTCATTAACAAATACATATGATGTCAAAGGAGCCAAGAATATAAATGGGGGAAGGATATAAACATTGGGAACAGTGACAGCCACAAGTGAAAGAATGAAAAGAGGCTACTATCTTATACCATAGGTGAAATTAACTCAAAATGGATTTACTACTTGAGTATAAGACCAGAGACCATAAAACTCCTGGGGTGGCGGCGGGGTGGGGTGGGGGGTAAAAAGAAAAGACATAGGTGATAAACTGCTTGACCTTGGTTTTGGCTTTTTTTTTTTTAATCTGACTGGAAAAGCAAAGGCAACAAAAGGACAAATAAACAAGTGAGATTCCATCAAACTGAAAGCTTTTGCACAGCAAAGGAAATCATCAAAATAATGAGAAAGGAACCTACTGAATGGGAGAAAATATTTGCAAATCATATATCTGATAAGAGGTTAATATCCAAAATGTACAAATAATTCATACAACTCAATGGCAAAAAAAGAAAGAAACACAATAATCTGATTTTTAAAATGAGCAGAGGATCTGACTAGACATTTTCCCAAAGAAGACACACAAATGGCCCACCAGTATATGACAAGATGGTCGGTATCACTAATCAGCAGGGAAATGCAAATCAAACCACAATGAATTGTCACCTCACGCTTGAGAGAATGGCTATAGTCAAACCACCCAGAGATAGCAAGTGCTGCTAAGGATGTGGAGAAAAGGGAACCGTTGTGCACTCTTGGTGGCTACGCAAACTGGTACAGCCACCATGAAAACTCGTATGGCGAGTCCTCAAAAAATTAAAATTAAAACTACCATATGATTCAGCAGTTCCACTTCTGGGTATTTATTGGAAAAAAACAAAAACACAAATTCAAAAAGAAGCATGCACCGCCCCCCACCTCAAGGTCATTACAGCATTGTTTACACTAGCCAAGACACAGAAACAGCTTAAGTGTCCACTGATGGATGATTGGAGAAAGAAAATGTGTCATATACACATAATGGAATACTATTAAGCCATAAAAAGAATGCAATTTATCAGTTTTGACAACATGTGTAGACCTTAAGGGCGCTATGCTGAGTGAAATAAGTCAGAGAAAGACAATGCCACTGGATCTCACTTATGTGGAATTTTAAAACAAAATAAAAAGAAGACAAGCTCACAGATACAAAGAACAGATTGATAGTTGCCAGAGGTGGGGTGAAGAAAATCAGTTGGTACAAACTTCCAGTTATAAAATAAATGAGTCCTGGAAATGGAATGTACAGTTTGGTGTCTAGAGTTAACTATACCATATGAAATATTCTAAAGTCACCAAGAGAGTAGATCTTAAAAGTTCTCATCACAAGAAAAAAAAATTTTTAATAGCTAAGTATGATGAAACTCCAACACTTTGGCCACCTCATGCGAAGAGTTGACTCATTGGGAAAGACCCTGATGCTGGGAGGGATTGGGGGCAGGAGGAGAAGGGGATGACAGAGGATGAGATGGCTGGATGGCATCACCAACTCGATGGGCATGAGTTTCAGTAAACTCCGGGAGTTGGTGATGGACAGGGAGGCCTGACGTGCTGTGATTCATGGGGTCGCAGAGTCGGACACGACTGAGCAACTGAACTGAACTGATGATGACGATGTTAACTAGACTTACTGTGGTCATCATTTCACAATATATACAAATATAGAATCATTTCTTTGTACACTCAAAACTAGTATAACATCATCTATCAATTATATCTCAATTTAAAAACTATGAAACACACAAAAAATATGATGCCACAGATTTTGTTAATCCATGGGGTAAAATACAGGGATAACACCACATATTTAGAAGTTTTACCACAGATGGGTAGATATAAGGAAGAAAAATTCATAAAGTATATTTCTTGACAGAAGAGCAAATAAGAGTCGGTTTAGCTGGACTGATTTGGAACAAAAAAAAATTTTTTTAATAAAAGAATACTTCTTGTCGTACATTGACAAAACCCACTGCAATGTTGTGAAGTAATTAGCCTCCAACTAATAAAAATAAATGAAAAAAATAAAAAATGAAAAAAATTTTAAAAATAAATAAAAGAATACTTCTTGAGTGTCAACTGTGAGCTGGAATGTTCTGGATGCCGTTTTTACGTTATCTCATTTAATTTGCATGATCCCACGGAGTAGGAACTGTCTTCCTTGTTGTATAAAGGAAAGCAGAACACTAAGAGAGTTAGTAACTTGCCCCCAACCTCACTCCACTCAAGTATCCCCGAACTCCTTGTTTGGGGCATAGGACATAATTTGGGTTTAAAAATGAGAGAGAAGACTGACCAAAATGGCAGCTACTGTGGGTCCAGACACCAGAGGGTCTGCTGAGCTCTCTAAACCTGGAGCCCAAAGGCCCACAGTGCCATTGGGAGAAGAATTCTACTTTCAGCCAGCAGAGGGGCTTATCTTTGAATGATCTCCAGAAGAGAGACCAGTCATTGGTTAATGGCCCCACAGATGTGAGACTGAGCAGCGATAATGGTTACTTAAAAACAGGCATGCTGTGCCCTGTGGGTCAGTGGGAAGGGGAATGGGAAAGAAGAGTTCTCAGTAGCCCACGTGCCTCAGCAATGGTCTAAAGGCTCTGCCAGCGCACTCCAGGGCATTTTCTTACAAGGCTGACCTCCCCTCCCCTCTCTCTCCCTCCCTCTCTGCGCTCCAACCCCACCAGCAGGGCACTCCTGGATGCTGAAAGCCTAACCTTCCTCAAGATCTTTGCTCACCATTCACTGTGCCGGAATGATCTTCCCCCAGATCATCATAGGCACGGCTTCTTCTCCTTCTCAACAGAAACGGCCATCTGTGACCACCCTTTCTAAACCTGGCTTCTACCACCTCTACCTTGATCATCCTTTTCTATTTGTTGATGTTGTTTAGTTGCTAAGTTGTGTCTGACTCTTTTGAGACCCCATAGATTGTAGCCCCGCAGGCTCCTCTGTCCATGGGGATTCTCCTGGAAAGAGTACTGGAGTCGGTTGCCATTTCCTCCTCCAGGGAGTCTTCCCAGCCCAGGGATCAAACCCGCATCTCTTGCATCTCCTGGTTTACAGGCAGATTCTTTACAGCTGAGCCACCTGGGAAAGCCCTTCTTCTCTTTAATTTTCTTCAAAACCATTTCCATCCAGGGAAATTATCATGTTAATTTCTGCTTTATTATCTACTCTCTCCTTCCTTAGAGGGAGAGCCTTCTCAATTGGGGATTTAATTTCTAATACCTGGTTGGCATTATCGCAGGTCTTCTATGTGACAAGTGCTGTCTGGTAACTGGATCATTTAGTGACAAGGAAGAACGCCTCCAAAAATTAAGACCACTCTCAACTCATAGTGAATTTGATCAAGCAAACTTAGATTTAAGAAAAGTTGACAGTGAAAGAGCATGCCCATTGACCTATCCCCCACCCGGGATATGACCTAAATTCACATTCACTGATCTGCACGTATTTTTTAATGAACAATACGGTCTGCATGCATATCACTAAGGATTAGTGCAGTGGCTGAGTTTTGCTAGAGACCTCATTTGTCTCTAGCAAAGAGACTTCATCTTATCTGTCTATCATATAATTTTTTGTATCATAATACTTAAGTGAACTAAAAAGGAAAGCTTAAAGAAAATTTGGTTTTTATGAAAGTTTTGAGACTTCACACGTTGTAGTATTGTAACATTACAACTTGTGAAACTTTACAAATTTAAAACATACCTGTTTTCAATGTTTGTAGGAAGCCCCTTTGTCTCTTTTCAAAATCATCTGTCCTTGAAATACCAGGGGAAAATACTTGAGAAATTCATCCTCAGAATTTCTTTGAGAATAGTTGCATGTATTTTTGTATAATTTTTAATTAGTTATTATTGGAGTATATTTGCTTTACAGTGTTGTATTAGTGTCTACTCTATAGCAAAGTGAATGACTCATACATATGCATAGGTTCCCTTCCCTTCTTGGGCTTCCTTCCCATTCAGATGACCACAGTGGATTAAGTAGAATTTCCTGTACTGTATGATATGTCCTCATGAGTTATCTGTTTCACACAGAGTATCAATAGTGTACAATTTTTTAAAATTTTCCTTGGTATTAAAAAAATTCAAGCAAAAAAAATTTAAGAGATGTCATGTCCATCACTCTTGAGATAATTTCTTCAACAGTTTTTTAAAAAATCCCCCCTATATTTTATTATGCAAAATTTCAAACATACAAAAAGTTTTGGAAAACTTATACAATGAACACCCATATTCCCACCATCTGGAATGTATCTTTTACATTTTGCTATCTCTGCTATATATGTATTTTATGACATTATCTGTTCATCCCCATCCATCTGGCCATCTATCAGTCCATCTTATATTTTGACCATTTCAAAGTGAGTTTAAAATATCAACATAGTGTATGTTGCCTTTCTAAACACTTTAGAATGCATACCATTAGCTAGAGATATGTATGTTTATAGTTTACTTTTTTTTCTTTTGAGGGAAGCTTTAGGAGAAAAGACATGAGTTGTAAGTGAACCATTGGATGGCTTTGATTATGTACATACCTGTGCATCTGAAAACACTACTAAGATAAGGGATATAATCATCACCTGCAAAGAGCCCATTGCTACCGCTTCCTGATCAGTCCTCACCCCTACTTTCCTCTCTCCCCAGAGACAACCATTGTTCTAATTTTCTTCACTACAGATTAGTATTACTAGTTCTAAAATTTCATCACATTGGAAGCACGCTGTATGTATTTCTGTGTTTCCAACTTCTTTGACTCAGCATTATGTTTTTAAGTGTTACCCACATTGTTACATGTATTGGTAACTCCTTTCTCCTTCTGAGCAACATTCCTTTGTGTGGATCTACTACAGTTTATTTTTGGGCTTCCCAGGTGGCACAGTGGTAAGGAACCTGCCTACTATTGCAAGAGATGCAAGAAACTCCAGTTCAATCCCTGTGGAACTGTGGATACAGCATTTTGAGCTAAACTGTGCATAAGTCACTTTAAGGTCATGTGCTTTTGTGAAACTTTGTCTGTCCTTTTAAGGCTATCTCAATTACCAGTTCTCTGCTGAGAGATTTGTGGGAAAACCCTCACAAGCATTTAGCCTTATACATTTGAGATTCATGAAAGCTCGACTTTGTTTCCTTAATTCTTTGTTATTTCATTACTAATTTGAAAGGCTGTTCCTTCTCTCCTTTCTTTACACTTTTATAAGTATCTTTGCAGAAATGATAGTTGGACTGTAGAACATGGCCACTGTTGCAAGCCACAATTATCAATATCTATAAGATTATTCTTTTATGAGAAAGAGAAGAAAGGCAAAGTCACATGACAAAAGAGGACAGAATAAAGAATTCAGAAATGACTACTGTCCAGGTCAAAGGGAGACTGACAGAGAAGGACTAGCATATAGTTTAGGGCTGCCGTGGAGCCAAATATTGACCTTTCGCGTTCAAAATTGTCTTTGTTGCCATATCCTCAGTTTTCCCTACTCAACCCTTTATCTTTCATTTGGGATTTTTCCTTAATAGTGCCTTTACTGCCCTGCCATCATTTTAAGAATCCTGGAACACTCATGTCTCCTCCTCTACAGACAAAATACTTCAAGTAATTGCTCTGAAATCAGCCCTTTGAAAACTTGCCTTTGAATCTCAGGCAACCTGTCACCTGTCATGGGAGCAGAATTTGAGGAAAGGGTCATGTTTCACGGTTTTCTTTCGCCAATCAAATGAAAAGGCGAAAGGGACTGATTCTGGTTCAAGGAGTGTCAGGATGTTGTTAAGGAGAGGAGGAGAATTTTGGGTGTGATAGAAAGAACTCAGGAGTCCCAAAGTAACAGTGTGGTCTGCTACATCAGTGTTCTGCCTTCTGACTTGCATGCATGCATGCTAAGTCACTTCAGTCGTGTTCAACTCTTTGCAACCCTATGGACCTTAGCCCGCCAGGGTCCTTTGTCCATGGGATTGACTAGGCAAGAAAACTGGAATGGGTTGCCCTGCCCTCCTCCAGGGAGTCTTCCCAGTCCGAGGATAGAGCCTGTGTCTCTTACGTCTCCTGCATTGGTAGGTGGGTTCTTTACCACCAGCATCACCTGACCCTAACAAAAGAGACAGAACAAGTTAACATCAGTGGCAGCTGGGCACAGAGAGGCTTGAGTATCTCTAAGGTTTTGCAAGAAGCAGAAAAGAACTAGATACACCAGAAATCCTTTGGAAGAGAAAAATGGCTGCCATCATACTTAACATGCTTATTAAAGATGATTTGGACTAACCTATCCTTAATTAAGAAGTAACATTTCAGAGATAAGGTGTCTGACCTCATCTCTTTCACTAAGTGTTTCTGTGAGTAACTGTTATGAACCTCATCTTCTTCGCAGCAAAATAGCAAGATTAGATGAAACATGGATTCCCAGTATTTGTTTACAAAAGTCTGATTATATATGTATACAATTTAATAAAAAGCAATGTGCTACTTCGGCTTCTCATGTGGCTCAATGGTAAAGAATCCGACTGCCAATGCAGGAAACGTGGGTTCGATACCTGGTTGGGAAGATCCCCTAGAGGAGGAAATGGCAACTCACTCCATTATTCTTGCCTGGGAAATCCTATGGACAGAGAAGCCTGGCGGGCTACAGTCCATCGGGTTGCAAAATAGTCAGACATGACTTAGCAACCAAACAATAACAAATGTGCTACTTAGTACATATTAAGACTTTAGTACAAAATTTCTGCACTCTTGGTGTATATTTTTGAGCTTTCTAATAAATCATGGATGAAGAAGGTTGTATTACGTATTAATATGTTTTTGAAATTTGAACTAACACATACCCAAGCAAGTAAATTCATACACATTAATTAACAAATATTTATTGATCACTTACCATGTGTCAGAACCTGTGGGGATAATAATTTTGAAATACACATTTCCTACTACTCTTCTTTTAAACCTCCGGCTTTTAAATTAGACTGTTACTATTTACAGCTATTTATCTATGGGTGCTGGGATGTCCTAACAGGACTGTGCAACCAAAACAAAATAGAGAAATAAATTGGGATTAGGGCTGAACTGAGACTCCAGATGTCATTTATAATAATCAAGAACTGTGTGCACCAGGACAGCTTTATATTTGTTAGTTATGAATTTTGGTAGCAAGCAACTTTCATTAATTTGAATTTATAAAATAAATTAATTTGAATTTATAAAATAAATTCAGTATTTATTTCTAAAATAAATAATAAGATACTTTTAAAAAACCTATTGACAGCCATAGAGAACAAAGATATGGACACCAAGTGGGAAAAGTTGAGGTGGGATGAATTGGGAGATTAGGATTGATTTATATATATATATACACATTATTGATACTGTGTATAAAATAGATGACTAATGAATACCTACTGTATAGCACAAGGAACTCTGCTCAGTGCTCTGTGGTGACCTAAATGGGAAGGAAATCCCAAAAAGAGGGTATAGATGTACACAGAGAGCTGATCCACTTCACCGTACAGTAGACACTAACGCCACATTGTAAAGCAACTATACTCCAATAAAAATTAATTAAAAATAAATAAACAAAAGCCTATTTAACATGTTGTCTCAGGATTTTGATCACTCAGAATGTGTCCACTGCTAAAAAAGAATATCACCACGATCCCTTACAAAAACAAAGTTTTAAAGTATGCCTTTTCATACTATCCCTATTCACCTTGCTTATCAATAATTAAATCAGCAATGAATCTTGAGCACGTCTACAACAGGAAAGAAAAAAACTGAGATGTTGATGGGACTTCATTAGAGTCTCTGGCTTTAAGAAATGTCTAATCAGATGGAGGGCTAAGACAAGTGTCCAGATAGCAGAACCAGGCAAACATTGTAAGAGACGTATACTCAGAATCTACAGGGAGAGGGTTCTAATTCTGTAGATCCAGGATACCTTCATGGAAACTACTTTGGGGGCACAAACTCTTATCAGGTTACGATGGAATATTACTCAGCCTTAAAAAGGAGTGAACTCTTGATACACTACTGTATGAAGGAAGCTTGAAGACATTATTCTAATAAAGTAAGCCAGACACAAAAAGATAAATGTTGCATTATTCCACTCATAAGATGTACTTAGAATAGTCAAAAACCTAGAGACAGCAAGTAGAACAATGATAACCCAGGGCTGAGGAAAGGGGAAAATGGAAAGTTACTGTCTAATGGATACAGAGTCAGTTTGAGAATTAAAATGGTCTGGAGATGGTCAGTGACGATGGGCGTATGGTATGAATCTACTTAATGCTACTGAACCGTGCACGTGAAAATAGTTAAAATAGAAATTCTTCTGTTACGTATATTTTACCACAATAGGGAAGAAACAAAACAAAATGTTTATCAGGTGTGGAGACCATGGTTCTGATTTCAGGCTTTTCACAATTTAATAGTGAGGTCAGTGTTCTTTTTGTGCTCTGACTTCCTCTACTGTGAACTGGGAGTGGGCATTTCTAGGTCTTTCAGAAGAAGGGTAAAGGATATTTTGAATTCATTTGAATCCACTGAATTTCTGTGTGAATGAACAGTTTGGTGATTTTATGAATACCTGTGTAATTGTGCTTCCCTGATAGCTCAGTTAGTAAAGAATCCACCTGCAATGCAGGAGACCCAGTTCAATTCCTGGGTCAGGAAGATCTGCTGGAGAAGGAATAGGTTACCCACTCCAGTATTCTTGGGCTTCCCTTGAGGCTCAGCTGGTAAAGAATCTGCCTGCAGTGTGGGAGACCTGGGTTTGATCCCTGGGTCAGGAAGATCCCTTGGAGAAGGAAGTGGCTACCCACTCCAGTATTCTGGCCTGGAGAATTCCATGGACAGAGGCCACAGTCCATGGGGTCGCAAAGAGTCAGACACAACTGAGCAGCTAATACTTTAACTTTCATGTATGTATATACATATAAAGAGTCCTTGGTTATTCACCTTACTGTGTGAAATACCATCAAGATAGGAAACCATTTGCAATGGAATTACTGAATGTGCTCGTGACCTTTTTTCTCAGTAGTCAGATTCTGAGGTTGCTTCTACATAATATAAATCATTTCAAAGAAAAAAACTCTACCTTGCAAATCCTCCATGTAGGATTTTCTGGCTTGGTATAAAGGAATGCCTAAAGTTTGAATGATTCTATCTGGTTTCCATTCAACCATATGTTATGAGATGAATTAAGTCAAGGAAGGTTTATTTCTGTCTTATTTTACCATTTATAGAGCCAAGTGAACACTCTTGCTCCTTTGGACTGGTTAGCAATGCTCTGACTGAGAGGTGTTTCTGTGCTACCGTGGAAATGCCTAAAGTGAGCATAAATGCCACTAAGTCACGTTGATGCAGACTTTGGGGAGACGCCAGGGCTGGGGAGCAGCACAGCCTAGTGGCCAGAGTAGCGGTTGGTTTTCAAATGACCATCCTATAGCCTTGGGCCTGTCACATAAAAGCAAAGGGGGGAAAAATGAAAATATTGCTATGTTATATTCCACTTCTAAATGTGGAAGAAGAAAAATATAAATCACCAAGCCCTTAAAAACTGTCCCATTTGCCTTCATCTAATTAAAAAAGACATGTGTAAATCTGTGCAAATAGTAACTCTGTGGTTTAAAATGGAGATTTATTTACTGGAGATAAGATATAATGGTGTAGGGGGCGAGTTAGTACTTCCAAAGAAAATGGCCCCACATGAAATTACATTATTTTATAAAAGTCTATAAGAAAGCCACCACAGTAGCTGTTACTCAGCTGAAAGCAATGTCTCAAATGACAAATCAGAATCTTTTTTCTTCTTTTTTTTAATATCAGAGCAGAATACAAACCAGAGAAACTTCCTTCACATTCCTTTGAGGTTGACCATGAAGATGCTGATAAGGATGAAGTAAGTAAATGGTTGAAAGTGAAATGTTTAAAACATGAGGATAATTAGTTCCCATCTAACATGTTTGAAATTCAGACTAGTTTCTCCTAAAGCTGCAGTAACCGTTGGTGTGAGGGTTTTTAGACAAAACGAATCACGTTTGTTTTGAAATTGAACATGATTATTTAAGATGAGTCAGAGAAAAAGGGAGTCTCATTTTTAAGTGCAGTGTCTAAGATCTGGGATTCACAAAAGATTGCTGTGATGCTAATGATGCCTTTTACAGGATACCACTTCCCACTCATCTTCCAAGGGCGGAGGGGGAACGGGAGGGACCGGAGTTTTCAAGTCTGGTTGGCTCTACAAGGGGAATTTTAACAGCACCGTGAATAACACCGTTACTGTTCGGGTAAGGAGACATAGAGACTCATTTTTGTTTCTGCCACCTTTCTTGACACCCACCCCCTCTTTAGTCACAAAACTGAGGTGAGCTATTTGCATTGAGTTTGTGTTTCATGTCATATTTTATTTATGAGAAAGGAAGATGCTCTTCTCAGAACAGTGCTCCAGAAATGTAGCACTCTTGAAGGGGTTAGAAAATTCTAATTTCCATGAATTTGAATTACCTCCTAATATTTTTTTCCTTTATTTAGTCATTCAAAAAGCGCTTCTTCCAGCTGACTCAGTTGCCAGATAATTCCTACATCATGAACTTCTATAAAGATGAAAAAATATCCAAAGAACCCAAAGGCTGTATCTTTTTGGATTCCTGTACAGGTGTAGTACAGGTGAGTAGAAATCTCTTTTTCCCTGAGGGTTTTTTTAATTGAAAAATGCATTCATCCAATCATCATTCATTCATTCTAAAAATATTTATGGAGTACCTGATATGAGCCAAAAACTATTTCAGACTCTTAAGGAAGTTCAGTAGAGAGGGAACGCATCCTAGAGGCTTGCTTTCACAAAACTTACTTCAATAAAGTAAGGAAAACAGAAAATAGGCAGGAAAAAAAAAAAAGAAATGAACAGAATGGAATAGTTGGTAAAATCTGGAATAAAGAAAATAAACAAGGCTACAGAAAGGGGAGAGACAGATGGTGAGGTTGGAAAGGAATCTTTATGCTGCAGAAGTGATAGAAACATTTATGAAGAGAAAATATTTAATCTAGAGCTTAAAGCATGAGCAGGGGCAGCAAGTACAAAGGTCCTGAGGCCACAGAGCAAGTCTGACATATGCAAGGACAAGAGGGAAATGACCACCTGTGTAGCTACAGTGTAGAGATCCACTGAGCTAAAGAATGCAGTATGGTTATATGTAAATCGCATAGTTCAAAGAAAGCGCTTCATGAATGCTACCTTTATTATTAGGTAATATTGCAATTGTAAATTTACAGCGTATATACACTTCATCCTCCTTCTAAGAGCAGGTTTCTTCAAGGACAAGGATTGATTGCATTGATTCTCAAGAGTTGAATCACAGAAACTGAATCTCAGGCATGGCACTTTTAACCAACAATGCTCTTCTGCAGTAATTTGTCCTCAAATTATTGTCCTTAGTATTAAATTCGACATGGACCATTTTGGCAAGAAGAAGCAGAAAAATTCCATATGCCTCATTTGGACATCTTATTCTTTCTACTCTGATCATCGAACATTTTTATTCTTTCTCACTTAAAAATTGAAGCAATCAAGTGTTTTAGTAGTCTTCCCTCCAATTTAACATTAAATGCTGGCTCATTGAGATTGAGGACTCTGTTTGTGATCACAAGCCACTAGGAACAATTCTTTGTGTTTCCACCAAACCATGGGCATTCATATAGCTTGCTACATGGTTTAGATTACCTCTTGGATTCATACCAAGGGCACTCAGACATAGGGATGCAAAATAGAATTCTCTTCAGCCACTTAAGCCTCATCTATTTCTGGATGGTTTAGCTGTTAAAATCTGGAATTTCTCCAGAAAGTAATAATACTGAACTTTAAAGGGAAAGAATTAATTAACTGTTGCTGAGCTCTCCACTAGAACTGAAAGATAATTGCTTTTTAACACAATTGCCAACTTTCCATATGGAAAGGGCAGTAAGGATCTTAATGGAAGATGGAGATAGTTTTCTATTGTTGGTCACAAAGGAGACTGTTTGGCTTTAGAAATATGAAGTAGGACTTTAACAATAGGGTTAAAGATCAATAGCTACATTTTATAGACATTGAGCTGAAAAACTGAATAGTTTCTTTTCCCTTTGTACCTCCAAACTTGCTGTAACCAATGAGTCATCATCTTTTAAGAAGTATCATTGTATCCCTTGCTAGGTGTTAAGTTTGCAGAGACATAAATTCGTGTGTGATTTTTTCTTCCAAGAGTGGTATAACTCTGTTGAACACAGAGTCAGTTAGTGCTCTAGTCGGACCTTTCACCTCTTCTCCATCACCTTTTAGACCATGTTTCAGTCTCTGATTAAGCAGTGCCTTGGAAAGAGAATGTCTCCCAAGGAAAAACATAAGAGCGGGGTGTATACAAGTCAATGTTTGAATTCTAATTTCACCCTTTACTATCTAAGAGCCTTGAATAAGTTACTCAAGCTGTTTGATTTCCAGTGTTTCATCTGTAAAACTAAAGTAAAAAGGGATCTGGGAGACAGTGTGTCTTCAGCCATCCTTTCCCAGTCTTTCCATTAATTACAAAAGTCACAACTTTATGAGAGATAAATGTCCCATCTTGGGAAAGCCCTTCTAGAAAATACTGATTGACCTGGTAAAGAATCTGCTTGCAATGCAGGAGACCCGGGTTTGATCCCTGGGTTGGGAAGATCCCCTGGAGAAGGGAATGGCAACCCACTCCAGTATTCTTGCCTGGAGAATTCCATGGACAGAGGAGCCTGGCAGGCTTCAGTCCATGGTATTGCAAAGAGTTGGACACAACTGATTGACTAACACTTAAAGCTGGCTAATTTATCCACTTCTTTCTTCATTCATTTATTCACTCATCCAACAAGCTTACTTAGTACTTATGACATGCTAGAAATGTGTTTAAGCATTAGGAATTCCTTGCCAAAATCATAACCAGAGGAGGACATAGGCTCATAACTATTACACAATTTCTCAAGAGCTATAATGGTGGTATAAATGTACTTTCTATGGAATGTTCTAGGAGCACAGAACAGTGATAAACTCTTCTGGGTTGGCTAGAAGAATGCCTAGGGGGAGGGGGAAAAAAAACAGGCACATAGGTAGGAATTCCCAAGGTAGATTCTGCACGTTAAAGCAGAGTTGAATAATCCTACTTTATTTTCCAATAAATAGTCATTCACATATCTGGGATCATGCACTCTATCTTTTAAAGAGTTCAGCCCTATATCCCTGTCTTTATATTCTTCTTTATCATAAGCTTGTTATCCTTTATAGAAGGAGGGACCTTTAGTTTCTTGAGATCCCTTTGGGAAGATAGACATCTAGGTCCTTGTCACCTTGTACCTGGATCCCAGTTCTTACATATTTGCTTACAGCTCTTTCTGACTTACAAGTTTTTGCATCTGGAAAGAAGATTCTGAATGATACAGTGCACTTTTAGTCATTGTTCTAGCAAGCTTTCAGGTACAAAATGTGCCTGAAGATGAAACATGTACACACAGAAGCACAAAGCAAATGAATAATAGGATGAGTCAGACCTATTTTGTTAAGAATCACTGTCAGTTTCACTTGAATAAAACAGAGAAGAAAAACAAAGAGTTTGCCTCAGAAAGTGCTACCTACCACCCAGCATTCTCAGTGTGTTCCAGCTCATAACACTCTTTTGTGAATAAGCCGTTATAGTTGCTTCATTCAAACCCATCCTATAGCACCATGCTTTCTTAGGAGTATACCTTGGAATTCTCAGAAATATTTTCAAGGGTTACTTCAAGTAGAAAGAGACTCCTACCCAAAATTCTCAGAGACTGCGAGCATTAGTCACTCAGTCCTGTCTGACTCTTTGCTGTCTCACAGACTGTAGCCCACCAGGCTCCTCAGTCCATGGCATTTTTCAAGCAAGAATACTAGAGTGGGTTGCCGTTTTCCCCCTCCAGGGGATCTTCCCAATCCAGGGATTGAAACCGAGTCTCTTTTGTCACCTGCATTTTAGACAGATTGTTTACCTGTTGAGCCATCAGGGAAGCCCCTCAGAGACTTTAGGTGATGTTTATGGTTAGGAATTTCCTGATCTTGGTAAAATAGAGACCTAATAGTAGTTTTCCACTTTTTTGTAATGTCATAAAACGGTACTAGATCTGTTTTATACCCCTCATTTCCAGTCTGAAGCAGAACTTCCAACTTTTGCTATTTCAGTTTTGATCTGAGACTAAGGGCTATTTAAACCTAATGTATCCTGTCTTGTTCCTTCAGAGTCTTCTCATTTATTCATTCATTCATTTATCCATCCATCCATCCCAGATCCTGCCACTGTGAATAGAGTAAATAGCCCAGGAATCCCATGTACCTAGTGCCCCAATATTAACAGTGACAATGACTGATGTCACTTTATACATAAAGGCTTAAAGCTGAACGGGCTTCCCAGGTGATGCAGTGGTAAAGACTCTGCCTGCCAATACAGGAGACCCAGGTTTGATCCTGGGTTGGAAAGATCCCTTGGAGAAGGGCATGGCAACCTGCTTCAGTATTCTTGCCTGGAAAATCCCATGGACAGAGGAGCCTGGTAGGCCGCAGTCCATGGGGTAGCAAAGAGCCGGACACGACTGAGCACGCACGCACGCATGTGGAACTGAACACTGTTAATTTCCTCCTAGGTGCTGGATCTGCCACCTTGTGGATATAGGTCCCAAAATAATGGCCTTTGAGGCTTAACCAAAGTCTAAAAATTCAGATGGTTTCTGCAGCACAGGCCACTATAGGAAGGAAGCAGAGTCACTTCCTTCTCCTGTTTGAGATAACACAGAACATCTTAGACTGTGTGTGCCCACATAGAGACAGTCATACTGGGAAGGGAAAAAAAAATGTGTACCTGAAAACAAATTTAGAAGTCACCTATAACCTATAAACCCCCCAGCAAACCTTGGTGGTTAAGAATCTCACTTCCCGTGATAAAAATAAAAACCAGAATGACACTTGTAATCTTCTTCATCTAATATATTATTTGACAACAGTTCGTGGAAAATGCATTATTATTGTCTCAATTTATTAAAATAAAGCTCAGAGAGATAAAGTGACTTGCCCAAGCAACAGAGCTAATAAGTGGAAAAATTAGATTTGAGGCTGAGGAAAATCCAGATTTACAGAAAGATGCCCAAGGAAATACTTTGGTGATCATATATCTAGTGGGTATGCTTGCATAGATACATATTAATACATTTATCCTACATAAGCCAACAGGCAGAAGAAACACTCTGAAGATAGATGTGTGTCATTTTAAGCCATGAAATTTAAATGTAGGATTTATTTCAGCAAATATTTATGGAAAATTTTGCTACATGCGAAGCTTTGTGAAAAAGCAAAACATAAATTAGATGTGGTTCCTGTCTTCAAAGAGCTTCTCGCCTCTGGGAAGATGCACCAAAAAAACACAGAATAAATATAACATGTGCATGAGTAATTAAACATGTGACACATCTCAAAAATTAGGTTCTGATATCATATGCAAGAATGATATTACCGCATGATACCACACTATATTATACAAATGTGTGTATGTGTACTCAGCCATGTCCAACTCTTTGCAACCCCATGGACTGTAACCTGCCAGGCACCTCTGTCCACAGGATTTTCCAGGCAAGAATACTAGATTGCCATTTCCTACTCCAATGTAATACATATATTACATATATGTATTTCACATTATATTGCTTGTTTCCTGACATTACATTGCACTAGGATGTAAGTTCCATGGGGACAAGCACATCACTAGAACATTTTTTAATGCTCTCTACCTAGCACATAGAAGATAGCCAATACATTTTTGTATGTATTGAACGAGTATGTATTTGAATGAAAGAACATACAGAAAATGGAAAGGATTGCATGGATGGTAGCCAGCAATACCAGTAACCTGAATTTGATATTGTGTGGCTCTTCTCCTATTTCTGCAAAATTCTATAAAAGATGCTAGCGACAGGTACAATGGCATATTTTGCTTGGATAACTCCCTTCAATATTCCATCCTCCATTGGCTTTAGTGGTTTCATTGGAGTATCTATTTCAAAGCTTTTCTAGGTGAGCAGTGTGAAAAGCAATCCATTTGCCACAACTCATTAAGCACATCGTATGGCATTAGGACATATTTCCAGTTTGCTTTTATTTATGAAGTCATGTAGATAGACTGTGGTGAGCTTGAATGAACAAAGATGTTGCATCAGTCACCAGGGATACTGATTTCAGGAAAATAAAGGAAAATTTGAGGAGTGAGAAGAAGAATATGATTACTTCTTGATTATCATTTTAATGACTTAACATTGCATTTCACGGTTATTAAAGTGTCCCATTGGTTTTCTACTTCTGGCCCTTTCTTTTTTGCTGTTTTATATGCCATTATCTTGAAGATTACAGAGGATGAGATAGAAAACCACTTAAGGCATCTTAATTTTCCCCAGCATAAGCTTCTCTGCACTGAAAGTAGTTCTCTTTCACTCGAAGGAGAAAAAGATAATTTGGCTTTTGAAAGAAGTTGTGAATAGAATGTTTATTTCATTTATAAATACCTCTTTTTGAGAAACAAGGGCTTGTTATATTTTGCTCAAATTTTAAAAAGTTTTTAATATTGTTGAAGTTGTCAGCCATATTTAATTCACTTAAAGTACAGAAGGCAATTTAGAAAATCAATTTTTGTAATTTTTTATTAGCTCCTTGACATCTCCATTTGAAAGTATGTTGCAGCTCAATCCACTTTTAATTTGGACCTAATACAAGCATTTTATACAGCTTTGCATCTACCGTTCCCCATTATTTACAGCATCAGATTAGTCAAGCAGATTCTTTCATTTGTTTGTTTTCAAGAAAACACTGAGATTTGTTTGCATTCTGCTGCACTCAGCTACTTTAGATCTGCTCTGAGCACTTCTATTTCTTTCCTGAGTGTCTATTCTGTTCCCGTGGTGTTTTGAAGGTATAATACTGTCGTGGGAAGCATGTCTGTCTTTTATTCCTGCTCTCAGCCATCTCTCTTTGCCCTTAGACCCTCTCTGTCAGTTCAGGTCAGAGGCAGGTTTATGGACCTCCTTCTTCAGTACCCAGGGAAGTATGTGGGAGGGTGTGTGAAGGAGTCTGGCCCTCCCTCATGAGGAGAGCATAGCTTCTAAGAATTTGCATTCTTAAAGAAACTACCCAGATGTTTGCTTTGCATAAGAAATGTTGGGGTCACTGCCTTTCCAGCCACCGCCCCCCCACCCCCGTTCTGTTAACACTGAAGCCAAGATGATCTCAAAAAGCTGGGTGTGGATTACATAAGTTTATGCATTTGTCAAAAGCTTGATTTGTGTATTTCACTCTATATAAATTTAACTTTAGTAAGGGAATTTATACAAATATATGTATATATATAAAACTGTGGCATTTTACTAGTCAAAGGTATCCTTTCTGTATTCTCACAGAACACAGAGGGTTCTGTAAGAATAGTAGTATTTTCATGTTGCAATTCTGATGCTGCAGTAAACAATCCTGTTCTCAAAAAAGAATGTTTATACCTTGATTTTTATTCCTCTACTTCAGTACATTCATACAGAAGTTAAGCACATTTCTCTTCCAATTTCACATTTGGGTGATGAATTGGTTAACACCTGTCTCCTTTGTCTGGGCAGAGACCTTGTCTGTTTTCGCCCAGCACAAAATACAAACCCAACAGAACCTCTTTAAGAATGAACACTATCACTGCACTGAGGATAACTAGTCACCTTCTGCCCTGTTCTCATGGGCTATTGAAAATGCCAGTCTGCAAGGGAATCCTTACAGGGCAAAGAAATAATAATAATTAACAATAATGGGAAAGTATGAATATGAGCAAAGCACTTGTCCTTGGCAGAGTCTAGAAAGTGCCACTTGAGCTGTGAAACCCCACAGTGAGGATCACGGTTAGTTTTTTAGCTAATTCTTTTTCCTCCTTCAACCCCCAAATTTTTCTTTTTCCTGAGGCTTGTATGTTGCCCCAATGTCTACTTTCAGAAACCAGCACCCCCAGGCATGGCTGCCCCTTTAGAGTGTGATAATGCCCAGCAGGTGGCAAAGAAGAACGGCAGCCAATGAACATCTTCCTTGTGCTGGGTTGTCTCAGTTCAGTTCAGTTCAGTCGCTCAGTCGTGTCCGACTCTCTGCGACCCCATGAATCGCAGCACGCCAGGCCTCCCTGTCCATCACCAACTCCCGGAGTCTACTCAAACTCATGCCCATCGAGTCGGTGATGCCATCCAGCCATCTCATCCTCTGTCATCCCCTTCTCCTCCTGCCCCCAATCCCTCCCAGCATCAGGGTCTTTTCCAATAAGTCAACTCTTCGCATGAGATGGCCAAAGTAGTGGAGTTTCAGCTTCAGCATCAGTCCTTCCAGTAGGGGCTGATCTCCTTTAGGATGGACTGGTTGGATCTCCTTGCAGTCCAAGGGACTCTCAAGAGTCTTCTCCAACACCACAGGTCAAAAGCATCAATTTTTCGGCGCTCAGCTTTCTTTATAGTCCAACCCTCACATCCATACATGACCACTGGAAAAACCATAGCCTTGACCAGACGGACCTTTGTTGGCAAAGTAATGTCTCTGCTTTTTAATATGCTGTCTAGGTTGGTCATAACTTTCCTTCCAAGGAGGAAGCACCTTTTAATTTCATGGGTTGTCTCAGGGGGTGTTAAAATATAAAGGGATTACTTCCTGTCTCCACCACTTGCTGTCCATGTATTCCAAGCAGGTTTTCATTTGTCTCCTCAAGCCTCAGTGTTTTCATATGCTAAATGGAATGATAACAGTGTCTCTCATAGAGTTGTTATGAGATTTAAATAAAAATGATGACTGTAAAATCCTCAGCACAGTGCCAGATATATAACTGGCAAATGTTTAGTGTCATGTTTGTAGTAGTAATCGTGCTATCGTGGAAGTTGAAAGGAGAAAGCTATTTTGGGAAGTGTCTCAGAGCATCCCAAAGGAAGAGAAGATTACCCGAAGTATATTAAAGATTATTCTCTTTTGCCTCCAAGAAACAGCAATCTTGTTCTCAGAAAGAGTTTATATCTTGACATTTAAGTTGTACCCCCACACTATAGTGACACTGTCATCTTAGACTTCTACTCTTATTTGCATTTTACTTACTTTAATTGTATAGAGTCTTGCTTTACTACAGCTGTGAGTGCTCTTAGGCTTTAGAACAGTGTAGGTGAGAATTGAATACTTGTATCAGAGTTACCTGGGAGTGATTTGAAGATGGAATATCTTCAGGAATTCTTTCAACCACCCCAGGTTGCATAACTCTAGTTATCATTGGGGGAAGTTTCTACTTTGCCTTTATATTTCTAATCTCATGGCAGAAATGTATATAAACTGCTATAATAGTCTGCTTTTATATTACCACTACTTTAATTGTGCTTCTTTGATCTTTAAACAGCTCACTTCTTTTTATAGATTTCACCTTCTGTAAAAGTCTAACCTAAGGTAGTTACTCATCGAATCAGACCACTTCAATTCTCTGCACAACAGAGAATCTCTGTTTTCATTTGTTAGTTTATTTCTTCAGTTGTTCATTCATTCCCAAGGATTGGAACCTCTTCTGTCGCATTCATAAGAAATAATTGTTTTGAATGCACTGTTGTTGAATCCTTCTGTGTGATGTCGCTGTGATAGCATGTAGTGATGCTCCAGCTCTCATGAAGGCAGTTATAAGGGAGGAATATGCTGTGCAAACAAACAAATGAAAGTGAATAAGCATGTAATCCCAAATTTTTGTGAGTACCCTGGAGGACAAGAATCCTGTCCCCAGCTAGGGGAATTGGGAAAGTTTCATTGAGCAAGGACAACTTTAGTTCAGATCTGAAGAGTGAATACAAGTCACCTAAGTACATGAAGGGCAAACATGGTGTTAAGTGTATAAATACGTACCTGGTGACTGGGATGGAACGGTTGTTTCAGGCCTTTGTGGCAGCAACAAAGTCTATGATGGGAGCACATCCAACAAACTAGAACAAAACCTCATGGGTTGGTCACAAAATGCAAGTAGAGATATCAAGTAGGACGAAAGTCTGGAGGTTGATGAAGAAGCCAGAGGCAGAGAAAGGAATTGTGAGCCCCTGGCATGCGGGGCTCATTTAAAGTCATTGCACCGGATAAGGAAGAAAAGAGTCTAAGGCGGAGCTAAGGTTAGCATGACAAGTCACAAGGTAAGCAAGAGCCAGTAGAGGTGACTGAAAAGTGGTGGCCATTCAGGAGGAAAGAACACTGGAATAGAGTGTAGTCATGGAAACCAGAGAGAGATGGGTTTCATGAAGGAGGAAGTAGCCACTGTGTCAATTCTGCTGAAAGGTCAGCAAAGATTGTATAGCTCCTCGGGTAGTACAGCAATGTAGAGTTTGTTGGTGACCTTGGCAAGTGCAGCCTCTGGGATATGATGGGGTCAAAAGCGCAACTGGAGTGAGCTGTGGACAGAACACACGGTGAGAAAGTGAAGGTAGCAACTCAAAGCAAGTGTTTAAAGAAGCTTAGAATATACTTCCCCCATGCCTGAAGATGAAATGTTTGAGCCCACATGCTCACCCAGTCAACAAAAACCTTCAAATATCTCTTTGTACAAAAATCCTTGAAAGAAACCAAATAAAATAATTCTTGTAGATGTAGATGTGGTGTACTCAGTCATGTCCGACTCTTTGTGATCCTGTGGATTATAGCCCTCCAGGCCTGTCCCCACCCAGGGAGCGAATCTATTCTCTTATGTCTACTTCATTGGCAGGCAGATTCTTTACCACTAGCACCACCTGGGAAGCCCCAAATAATTCTTACCCATCTAAACTTTTGTCTGTTTTGGAAAATCTAACTTGATGTCACCTCTTTGTGTGGAAAACCCCATAAAAAAGTATCTCTCACTCTCTAAGACTTAGTTGGTGTTTTTTTCTTTTTATGCTGCAGAATAACAGACTAAGAAAATATGCCTTTGAATTGAAAATGAATGACCTGACCTATTTCGTGTTGGCGGCTGAAACGGAGTCAGATATGGATGAATGGATCCACACCCTCAACCGAATCCTGCAGATCAGTCCTGAGGGGCCCCCTCAGGGCAGAAGGAGCGCAGAGCTCACGGATCTGGGGCTGGGTGAGCACACCACCCCCCTCCCTTGCCAACTGTGACCTGTGCATTTGGTTCATTTTAGCTGCTAGTAACCCTGGGAGCTGTCAGGTCTAGCTCGTCCAACCCTGAGCTATCTGCTCCAGGAAATCACCACCAAACCTTTACTTTTACTGAATAGTGAAGGTCACCTCACAGAGGTATGATTTTTTAGTTGACCGGCAATGATTTGAGGCCGACATCCAGCAAATGATATTGGGAATCATTGATCAGCAATACTAAAAAAAATGACCATGTCTAATGGGATGTTAGAGGGGAGATTCTGTGCTTTATAGATCCCATTAAATTTAATTAATGAACATTACTGTGTAATGACAAATATGCATCCTTTCCTTATAGTTGAAAAGCATCTTTCATGTGTGCTTTTGACCCCATGGAGATAAGGCAAGTTGTGAAAGTTCCATAAATTTTGCATGAGATCAGAGATTTTTATAAGATAAAAAATTTTTCTTCTGCCCATCCCAGTTCTTTCATCAGACTCTAATCCATTCTAGGCAAAGGGAAGAGAGCAAGAGAAAGGGGAAAAAATGGTGAAAAGAAGAGGAGGAAAACAGGTTTATATTAATAGTCATGTGGAAGACAAGTTTATTCTCAGACTCAGTCACTCCTCCCAAAGGAAAACTTCTAAGACATTTTGCACAATACCATGGTACATTAAAACCAGAGAGTCTTTATTTTTTTAGTTAACTTATTTATTTGACTGCACTGGGTATTAGTTATGACACTCAGACTTAGTTGCCCCAGGGCATGTGGGATCTTAGTTCCCCTACAAGGTATTGAACCCACATCCTCTGCATTGGAAGGAAGATTTTTAACCCCTGAACCACCAGGGAGGTCCCCCAAAGAGTCTTTAAGTTCTGGTAGCCTATCATGTAAGAGAGTCATGGGATAATGAAGAAGAGAATTAGTGTTGATTTTAACACCTGCTATATACCGTAGTAGGTGTTTTACACTCATGATTTACTTAATAATCATCAACTATAATATTAATGTTTACAGAGTCCTAGAGAGTTTAACTAACTGAAGCTAGAATGTAGGTTTTATGTTGATGGCCTGAGAGTCAGAATTATCAAAAATATTTTCATATTTAAGAAAGCTTTAGTATACATTGATGAAGTGAGACAAGACAACCCCAAGTATAAATGTAGTATTGTAAGGGTCCAGAGTTCTTATGGGCACAGAATGGTGTCATGAAGAGTGTCCCCAAATGATCACCAGGACATCCGCTTTCCAGGCCCAGTTTTTCCAACTATATGGAGGACTAGAGCCAGGGCACAGTGAAGACATCTGCTCACCAGTGTCCCTCCCTCATTGCTCTCGAGTCTAACCCAGGTTCGACATGTCACAGGCTTGAAAAATGAGTGATTCATGAGGCTTATTTAATGACCTGGTCTTGATGTATCTTTTCAAGATTCCTTGGATAATGCTATAACTTGTGAAAGCACACCGGAGGAAGCTGATTCTTCAGACAACAGCCTGCACCCAGACTTCACGAAAGTAATAAAGCTGACATTTTTCTGTGCAAATAAACTCGAATTACTTATTATTTATCGCTTTCATGGAAAAGATGTAAATGCTTTCTTTAAGATTTAGACTAAGAAACACAACAGTCAGAAAACAAAAAGCATGTTTCTGTAAGATTGCAGAGTGTTGATGGATGATATTAAAATAGTGTTAATACTAAGGGACTGTTTCTTAGCCATGTGTATGGGGCTGGGCTGCAGGTTTCTGGCCAAGTAGAAACTAAGAACTAACACTGTTTTCTCTGTAGTACCTCACAGAAACTGAAGAGACTGTCAAAGCAACTCGAAACATGGAGAGGCTAAATCTGTTCTCGCTGGATCCAGATATAGATGTAAGTCGGAATTCTCTTTAAGCAGATGTGAACTTGACTTGTACAGTTGCAGTTTATGATTTAGAAGCTCTTTTCTTATGATGGGTATCTGTTGAGTAAAACTTTTCAAACTTTTTTAGAGCTTGAAACTTCAGAAAAAGGACCTTTTAGAACCTGAGTTTGTGATCAAACCATTTGAAGAGAAAGCCGCCAAGAGAATCATGATCATTTGTAAAGCTCTCAACTTAAATCTTCAGGGATGTGTGACAGAGAATGAAAATGATCCGATAACGAATGTAAGTTTCTCTTCTGATACATCCTGTACCCATCAGCCAACATCACACCACCCTCGTTAAAATCTTTTCTATTCCTGATGATTCCAGGCACTGAGTTCACACCTTCTATTGTACCAAGGAATATGATTGACAGCATTTTTCCACTTGACTAAAGTGCACAAGTTCTGAAGTGGAATTGTCAATTACACTGCCACAAAATTTCCCTTTTAACATAGAGAAGAAGTAAGAAAGGGACTCTGCTTTATGGTTCTTTCCTTTAAATCAGCCCAATAGTTCAGAGTTTCCAGATACACTGTATCTTCCTGGTGGAACTTGAGATGGCTTTTAAATCCACATTTTTATTTTAATGTTCATATGTTAATTTTAATGTATATTAGAGAATATTTATAATCAACAAATTAACCCTGTGATTTCACAGCTACTATTGCTTACAACAAGGCTAAATAGTGAGTCAAGTAGAATAATATATAAATATTAAATAAATAATACATATAAATGGTAGGGGGAAAAGGTGCTTCACTGATACTTGGGAAACATCACTGTACTCATTAAATCAATACAAGATTCCTCTTCTTACTAAATGGGCTCTCTTGAGAGTTCATTTTTAGTATTCTAGTATTCATTTTAGTATTCTAGTATTCATTTTAGTATTCATTTAGTATTCACAATTCTATACTAATTGTGAATGTGTGGGTGGGACGGGCACATTTTGTTAGCATAAATATTATCAAAGGTTTAACTATAAAGAAAGAAATAAAAAGTACTCAATCTTAACATCAAAAATCATTGTTACTATATTGGTGTGTTCCTTTTCATTCTTTTTTAATGCATTCTGTTCTTATTTCTAATAAATCATCCCTCAATTGTCATCTTTCACCTTAAAGAACTTATTTCCAAATCCATGATACAAGCCACATCTGCTTTTAGAAGGTAGAAACAGTATGACATTTTTCTGCAAATTGTACACACAATCCGTACACCTCTCTATTTATGATATCGGAAAATGAGCCTTGTTAGTTTGACGGTGAGTAGTGGGCAAATGGATGAACCCTTTCAGAAAGACTGTAATCTGCTTCCCTTGGGTCTTCAGGTACCTTAATGCTTCTCTGAGCCTCATTCTTCCTATTCTAGTAGCAGGGTAATGGTGTGTGCTGTGGACCTCAGGTTTAATGAGGAGAATTTGTAAATATGATGCGTGCAAAATATTGATGTTTTCACTGTTACCTATGAGATTCTTGTTGACAAATGAGCTAAAACAGAAATGTATTTCTGGTAAGAATCTTCTCCCCAAATGAAGCTTCTTCATATTTTATAACCTGTAACTTGCCCTAGGTATGTGACAGAGTGAAAGTAGTTAAAGTTGAATTTATTCATTCTCCAGCAAATACTTTATTCAGTGCACCTAATGGAGCCAGACTTGTTCTGGTTCATTTCAGTTCAGTCGCTCAGTCATGTCCAACTCTCTGTGACCCCAAGGACTGCTGCACGCCAGGCCTCCCTGCCATCACCAACTCCCGGAGTTTACTCAAACTCATGTCCATTGAGTTGGTGATGCCATCCAACCATCTCATCCTCTGTCGGCCCCTTCTCCTCCCACCTTCAGTCATTTCAAGCATCAGGGTCTTTTGCATTGAGTCAGTTCTTCACATCAGATAACCTAAGTATTGGAGTTTCAGCTTCAGCATCAGTCCTTCCAATGAACACTCAGGGCTGATCTCCTTTAGGATGGACTGGTTGGATCTCCTTGCAGTCCAAGGGACTCTCAAGAGTCTTCTCCAACACCACAGTTCAAAAGCATGAATTCTTCAGTGCTCAGCTTTCTTTATAGTCCAACTCTAACATCCATACATGACTACTGGAAAAACCATAGCTTTGACTAGACAGACCTTTGTCAGCAAAGTAATGTCTCTGCTTTTCAATATGCTGTCTAGGTTGGCCATAGCTTTTCTTCCAAGGACTCTTTGTGACCCCATAGACTATACAGTCCATGGAGTTCTCCAGGCCAGAATACTGGAGTGGGTCACTTTTTTCCCTCTCCCGCAGATCTTCCAAACCCTGGAATCGAACCGGGGTCTCCTGCATTGCAGGCAGATTCTTTACCATTTGAGCTATCAGGGAAGCCCCAGACTTGTTCTAAGTACTGGAGAAACAGCAGGGAATGAGATGAACAAGGTCCCTGGCCTCTTGGAGATTAGAATCTTTGGAAAAGACCGAAGTAAATAAGGAAATAAATGAATTAACAAGAAACTTGCAGACTGTGCAGAGTTCTTTAAAGTAAATCAATATAGAGAGATATGATACAGAGGAACTGAGAGGAGGGCTACTGAGGATAAGATGACCACAGGAGACCTCTCTGAGAGGGTGACATTTGAACAGAGACCAAGGTTGAGAAAGGGAAAACATCAGGTCAGGGCAAAAGGTTCCAGGCAGAAGAAAGAACAAGTGTGAAGTTCCCTGAGACCGGTAAACATTAGCAGATTCTAGAAACTGAAAGGAGATAGTGAAGGGAAGGGCAGACCAAGAGGGGATGGGAGAAACAGCACAGAGTAAGAGTAGAGAGCATCTTCTACACTGTAGTGAAGTTTGGATTTATCCTTAGTGTAATTGGAGGCTATCCTAGGGTTTGAAGCACTTTAAAATGGTTTGATCTAATTCTAATTCTTAATTCTAATTTAAGAATTTGTGTTCTTAAAATATCCCATCAGAGGAATGGACTGAAAGAAACAGGTGATGAAGGAAAACAGAAGTTTATTTCTGTTCACTGTGAACTGTTCAGTTCACAGTGTGGCTTGCTCTAGGACTGGCAAAGAGGAAGGAAAGGAATGGATGGATTTGACTGATGTTTTGTAAATTGAATTGACAGATTTTTTGGATATATGGGATATACAGGATAAGGAGAAGAGAAATCTCAAGGATGAGTCTCTAGTTTTTGCTTTAGACGCTTATAGGCATAAGGGTGCCATTACTAAGAGGACAAGACTAGAGGAAGAGCAGATTTGGGGGATACAGGCCAAAAAGTACATTATGGACATGTGAAGCTTAATTGGCCTATTCAATATCCAAATCGAGATGTCCATTAGGCAGATTCAAATACATGTTTGGAACTCAAGGGAATGGCATGAACAGAGATATAAATCTGAAAGGCTAGTCCAGGCGGTAACACACAGGGAATCATGTAGAAATTTATATGTATGTAGGAAATATTAAATGGATGAATACTGAAGTGACCAAAGAAAACTCAGAAGGAATGGTCGTTGATGTAGGGATAAACCAGGAAAGACTGACTCATGATGCCAAGAAAGAGTCAGCTGTGTGGAATGGTGCTAAGAAGCTGAGTAACATGAAGCGAGAGAAGAGCATGGTAGATGTGGCCACATGGAGGATGATTATAGCAGGAAAAATGTTCCTTTATGTGAAAGTGTTAGGAGGAGTATTCAGAACATATTTTCACTTGGGATTTAAAAAAAAAAAAAACCTAGAAACTTAGTCTTGAAACTATTTAGAAATATCAGAAAAATTTAACCTAAATCATAGTATCACTTAGTCAGTTTATTAAATAAAAATGAATTCTCTTTTGACCAAATACATCCTTGTGGTTGTTGTTTAGTTGCTAAGTCATGTCTGACTCTTCTGCAATCCCATGGACTGTAGCCCACCGGGCTCCTCTGTCCGTGGGATTTCCCAAACAATAATGCTGGAGGGGGATGCCATTTCCTTCTCCACGAGATCTTCCCAACTCAGGGATCAAACCCAGGTCTCTTGCATTGGCAGGCAGGTTCTTTACTGCCAAGCCACCAGGGGAGCCAAAGTACATCCTTAAGTGTGATTCAAAACTCAAATTTAGAAACAAACATCAAAGAGAATGGGCTTTCTTTCCAGTGCCAGGGGCATGTGACTCCCTCCACGTGGATTCCTGTGTGTGCGTGTGAAGTCATATCGGTCGTGTCCGATTCTTTGTGACCCTATGGACTGTAGCTCTCAAAGTTCCTCTGTCCATGGAATTCTCCAGGCAAGAATACTGGAGTGGCTTGCCATTTCCTTCTCCAGGGGATCTTCCCAACCCAAGGATCGAACCCGCATCTCTTAAGTCTTGTGCATTAGAGGGCAGGTTCTTTACCACTAGCACCACCTGGGGAGCCCGTTGGAGTCCTATCTTTATATTAAAGCCCATATTCAGAAGCTAAATGTTTGTATCTGGCGCAGTCTCGGGCAAGAGAATATGTCCAATTCAAAGAGCAGCTTTTGGGAGCGCTTTCATATCTCTCAGACCAAAGGGATAAGTTGTTTTCAAGTGCTCTGTATGTCTGTATTATTTTTAATTAATTTTGTAATTGATACAAATGCTAAAACAAAAACTAAGAAAATATCTTTAAGAATAATTTCATAGTGCTTATAAAAAATGTAAAAAACTGGTAAAACAGCCTCATCTGGACTCAACTTCAATTTTATATGTAATGACATTGTTTTAAAAAATCTTTTTGTGATTATTCAGTGACACTCATTTATTCATGTCGCTATTTTTAAACTCATTGTTTTTAACTCAGCGAACATGCTTTTAAACTAATTGAAATGTTTCTCCAAGTTGCTGAAGAGCCAACAACAATGCAGTTGCATTTAATGAATGAGCTTTTAAAAAGACTCCCCAAAAGAACTTTTTCATGATGAGGAAACAATACTTGACAGCATATAATTTTTCAGTCAGTCAATTGAAAACCAACTTCAAGTTGATGGCTTTAGAGTATAAAATATTTCTTTGAAAATAGAAATTGATCCAAAAATCTGAACTAATGAAGCTGCTTTACAGCAGAAGTACATTTAGAATTTCATGTTCTTAAATTTTTTAAAGAGTACAGAGTTTAAAGAGTACAGAATTTTAAGCAAGAAACCTCTGATGATTCCTTCGGCTTTGTAGGTGCTTTGCTAAACAAATATTTATTGAAAAACCAGTGATTCAAAATGTAAGATGTGACATTTAAGTTGAAAAGGTGGATTGGAAGAAATAAGTGAATCACCATATGAGCTTTATTTTTGATTGATTATCAAAGCAGGTAATTTATTTGAATTAACAAAGCAGAAGTGAAAATCAAAAGGCAGCAATCTGCGAAATAATAATAATAAGGATTTTTTCCTTTGACCTTCAATGTGTTTTGGGTTCCTACCTGAATTATTTCATTTAATTTTGTATTTTTCAATTCTTGGCAGACTACCAGTACCACAATCCAAGAGTTTTTCTAAATTAAATTGGTAAAATATGAAACTTTTACATTTTGTCTTATTTTTTTTTGATTTGTTGAATTTTATTTTATATGTATAATTCTAACAGTAAGGGATCTGCCAAATATTGCTAATATTAAGGAATCAAACTAATACCCTTATTATAAGCTAGCCATATTCTTGCATTTCAAAGAACACAAGATACTTATTAAACATTCAGCAAAATCTATGGCATGAGTGAGTCTGTACAGTGATAAACTTGCTCACAATGTATTTTTTGTATATAACCTACCTATCCACAGAATATCGGTGGATGAGAGGCATCAGTTCAAGTTTAAGTAGCATAAAAAAAAACTTTAAAAACTTTTTATAAGTATATACATTTTAAGAAGTCTATAATTAATTACATATGTATGTATTTACATATGTATATATATAATTAGTCACGTGTATATATGTACATATATCTGTGAATATAATTACATATCTATATTTCTGTCCTATTTAAATTCTGTTGCATTTGACATTTTTCTAGTTGAAAATTATTTCTTTATTAAATCTTTCTTCTTCAGTGTCTGTGATACTCTGGCAGCATTAAACGTTTTTATCAACTTGTTTTAAAAAATCCCTCTCCACTCCCCAGTCTTCTTTGTAAACTGGTTTTCCTACTCCCATCTTTATCCCATGCATGTTCATATTTCCTAGGATGCCATTCTGCCATTTCCTAGGATTTTCTCTTTTTTTCTTTTCATGCTTGAACAGGAACCCACATACCCAAATCTTTCGTTTTCAGCTCTCCAGCCCAATTTCCTTGACTGAGCTCAACACCCATATACCCCACTGCTCCTGGAATGTCCTACAAATGACTTTCTGTACTGAAGAATTCATCTTTGTATCTTCATCCTATACATTAGTGAATGGCATTGTCATTCACTTGATCTCTATAGTCCCAAACCTGAGAATTTTCTTTAATTCATGCCCCTGTGAACCGTCTCTCCAACCAACCAACACACACACATGCAGTGAGTTTCCAAGGCTTCTAGTACCTAATGTACTTCCCTAGTGTTTCTCAAGTGTATTTTCTACAAACACATCCTCATGTTGTGTTTCCACTCTGATCTCACTCTAAACCTGTGTTTGTTCATGTCTTTGTGACTTTGCCTATGTCACTCCACCTACTAGAAGCCCTTATAAACTCCTCTTTACCAAACTTCTACTTTTTCACTCAAACAAGAAACTCTTCCTTCCATCTTCCTTTACGTTCTCATTTTCCCTTTATTCACATCTTCCTCTTCCTTCCTAGCATGGTAGCAAGAGGTCGAGGGGGCAGTCACACTGAGGCTGGGAGCTGAGTGAGCCCAAGAACCCCAGATGTTTCGGGGGAGAAAGCCACATGGAGACTCAGAGGTGCCTTGCCCTTGGCCTTGTCAGGAAGTGGGGCTCTGTGCAAGGTAGTACAGAGGAGGCAGCTAGAGAAGATGCTGCTATGATTGGGAGATTGGTTACTTTGAAACCAAAGGTAAACTGATTGAAGAAATAAGTAATTAATGATGAGTCAGGTTTTTCACAACTGGAAGAAATATTTACAAATATGAAAAAGGGAAAACTTAAAAAAAAAAGAAAAAGGGAAAACTTAGCAAGAACCTTTGAGGATCTCGATTGGAAATGGAGCTACAGCATGAACCCATGAGTTTTTCGCAAATATTCACATACAGATAGTGATAAAGAAATCATTGTTACCACAAGTTCATGTGCCTGAAGTACAATGAGGTTGAACAAACTGAAACAGGAGTTTGGAGCAGAGAAAGGTTATTTCAAGGCCATGCAAGGAGACTGGTTGGCTCATGCCCTAAAAAACCTCTAGCTCTCCAAAAGGTTTCAGCAAAACGTTTTTAAAGGGAAGATGACAGGGGCATCTCAGGGTATGTGATCAGCTTGTGAACAGTTCTCTGATTGGCTGATTGTGAGGTAGCAGGGTCCTGTCACAGGGGTTAACATTATTCATCCTTAGGCTCCAGGAGGCCTGGGGTTATGTGCTCAGGGTCATGAAGTAGTTCTTCCTTTTTTTGGTGGTCACGGGGGGGTTCACATCTGCAGAACAACTCAGGAAATCTGCATGAAATACTATTACCTAGGGCTTCCCAGGTGGCTCAGTGATAAAAGAATCTGCCT
This sequence comes from Cervus canadensis, assembly GCF_019320065.1. Lineage (NCBI taxonomy): Eukaryota > Metazoa > Chordata > Mammalia > Artiodactyla > Cervidae > Cervus > Cervus canadensis. The sequence goes on from NC_057409.1 coordinate 22,125,036, forward strand.
GTCATTGCAGGAGATATGGGTTTGATTTCTGGGTCAGGAAGATCCCTGGAGAAAGAAAGAAAGTGAAGTCGCTCAGTCGTGTCTGATTCTTTGCGACCCCATGGACTGTGGCCTACCAGGCTCCTCTATCCATGGGATTTTCCAGGCAAGAGTACTGGAGTGGGTTGCCATTTCCTTCTCCAGGGGAATCTTCCCGACCTAGGGATCGAACCCGGGTCTCCTGCATTGTAGGCACAGGCTTTGCCATCTGAGCCACCAGAGAAGGCTGTGGAGAAGGAAATGGCAACTTACTCCAGTGTTCCTCCTAGGAAATCCCATGGACAGAGAAACCTGGCGGGCTACAGCCCACGGGGTCACAAAGAGTTGGACACGACTGAGTGACTAAACAAGTATTAATATTATCTAGGTACTTCAGAGAGGGGCTAAAGCCAAGGATACGGGGGAAGGCCTTTCCTGGGAAGGCCCCATGGGGTCCTGCTCAGTCACATTTGTAAATGTGAATATTGTGTGTATGTGTGTGTTTGTGTGTGTGTATGTGTGTGTATGTGTGTGTGTATGTGTGGGTGTGTGTGGGTGTGTGTCCCAGAAACAATGAGCCTAACAAGCACCCAGATCTTGATTTCAAAGTGTCACCCTCACTCACAGGAACCAGGGGTCTTTGAAGGAATGTCTGGGGCATGAAGAGTAAAGATGAATCTGAAAAACCTTCTTGGGTACAGAAAGAGGTACTCCAGAAACGATGAAGACCTGCCATAGAGACACAGGCGCTACACTGAAGGGTGTACCTCTAGCCAAATCTAGGACAACTTGAGTATCACTCTAAATAATGATAGTAAGAGATGGAAATTTATTGAATAAAATCCGTGAGTCTATATACATATCTAAATATATATGTGTGTTATATTATTTTATACAAATATTATATTTTGCATATTATATATAAAATATGTAATAAAATGCCAGTGCAGAGGGTGCAAGTTTGATCCCTGGTCAGGAAACTAACATCCCATATGATGCATGGCTCAACCAAAATAAAGAAAGAAGGAAGGGAAAATATATTTAATGACTATATAACATATGTAATATATAGTATTATAATATGTATTGCATATAACATAAAAGGAAATATTTTATTATATAAATAGTAATGATAGCTTACAGTGAATAGTGTCAAATTTGTGATCTCCAAAGATTTAATTTCAGGAACAGGGACCAGGCTTGATCACTCAAGAGCTTCTGTGTTTTTAAAGTATGGAAAAGGGACAGAGAAAGCTCCTGACACAGACATCAGAAGGTGGACAGAGAGTGTCCCCCTCGCTAGTCTAAGCGAGGGAATTATAACTTTTTAACTTAGTTACTACAATAAATCAAAAGAATATCTCAAGGTTGTAAAGATCTTACTCGACCCACTTCCATAATTTACATTTTAAGATTACAGGATTAGAGCTAGCAATAGAAAGATTTTACCAGACCCACTCCCATAATGTATACATTCTAAGATATCAGGAGTAGTCAGAAGGTTTTCAGAAAGAATGCTCAAACTACCACACAGTTGCACTCATCTCACATGCTAGTAAAGTAATGCTCAAAATTCTCCAAGCCAGGCTTCAACAGTACGTGAATCGTGAACTTCCAGATGTTCGAGCTGGATTTAGAAAAGGCAGAGGAACCAGAAATCAAATTGCCTACATCCGTTGGATCATCAAAAAGGCAAGAGAGTTCCAGAAAAACATCTGCTTTATTGACTGTGCCAAAGCCTTTGACTGTGTGGATCACAATAAACTGTGGAAAATTCTTCAAGAGAGGGGAATACCAGACCACTTTACCTGCCTCTTGAAAAAATCTGTATGCAGGTCAGGAAGCAACAGTTAGAACTGGACATGGAACAGACTGGTTCCAAATAGGAAAAGGAGTACGTCAAGGCTGTATATTGTCACCCTGCTTATTTAACTTATATGCAGAGTACATCATGAGAAATACTGAGCTGGATGAAGCACAAGATGGAATCAAGATTGCCGGGAGAAATATCAATAACCTCAGATATGCAGATGACACCACCCTTATGCAGAAAGTGAAGAAGAACCTCTTGATGAAAAGTGAAAGAGGAGAGTGAAAAAGTTGGCTTAAAGCTCAGCATTCAGAAAACTAAGATCATGGCATCTAGTCCCATCACTTCATGGCAAATAGATGGGGAAACAGTGACAAACTGTATTTTCTTGGGCTCCAAAATCACTGCTGATGGTGACTGCAGTCATGAAATTAAAAGACACTTATTCCTTGGAAGAGAAGCTATGACCAACCTAGACAGCATATTAAAAAGCAGAGACATTACTTTGCCAACAAAGGTCCATCTGGTCAAAGCTATTGTTTTTCCAGTAGTCATGTATGAATGTGAGAGTTGGACTATAAAGAAAGCTGAGTGCCAAAGAATTGATGCTTTTGAACTGTGGTGTTGGAGAAGACTCTTGAGAGTCCCTTGGACTGCGAGGAGATCCAACCAGTCCATCCTAAAGGAAATCAGTCCTGAATATTCATTGGAAGGACTGATGCTGAAGCACTTTGGCCACCTGATGGCAAGAACTGATTCATTTGTAAAGACCCTGATGCTGGGAAAGGTTGAAGGCAGGAGGAGAAGGGGGGACAGAGGATGAGATGGTTGGATGGCATCACCGACTCCATGGACTTGAGTTTGAGTAAACTCTGGGAGTTGGTGATGGACAGAGAAGCCTGGCATGCTATACTCCATGGGGTCACAAAGAGTTGTACACTGCTGAGTGACTGAACTAAACTGAACTTTCAGAAGGAGAAACTGTTCTCAAGCAGGATACACTGTTGTTATATAATCCTTAGCACAGAGTTTAAACTGAGTTGTTGGTTGTGTAATTATCAGTTCTTGGTTTAAAGAAAAAAAAAAACGTTTTACGTGACTAAGACTAAGGAATGTAGAGGGGAAAAAAAAGACATTTGTCCTTTCCTTCTCCTTGAGAATTTCCAGACCCCTATCTCCTCCTTGAGAGCCCCAGGCCCCTCTCTCCTCCTCGGGGACCCCAGACTTCTTATCAACCTGCCTAGGAATTGACTCTCTCAGTAGTATTTTATCTATAGTGTTATTAAATACTGTACTAAGGAGGCTATTGTCTGTGTAATGGTTTTATGTCAAAACCACCAATTCTTTCTTCTTCCCGCAGATTGAGCCTTTTTTTGTGAGTGTGGCACTTTATGACCTCAGAGACAGCAGGAAGATTTCTGCTGATTTCCACGTGGATCTGAACCACACTGCTGTCAGGCAGATGCTCGTAGGGGCGTCCGTGGCTGTGGAAAATGGAAACATAGACACTGTCACTCCCAGACAATCAGGAGAACCTCACATCAAGGGATTTCCAGAAGAATGGCTAAAATTTCCAAAGCAGGTTGCACTTCTGTTTATCTCTCATAGGAGGGAAGATGTTTGTTCCATTGTTCTTACCAATAGATTACATAAGATGATCAGTTTTCTAAATAAAAATTCCCCTTAAAGTTGTACTGTAAAAAGTAGAATTTTGTCTATGTCTTCATTGTGGTTTCCTAGATGCTTATTATTTGTTTTCTTTGTATACAGGCTATATTTTCTGTAAGCAATCCACACTCTGAAATTGTTTTAGTGGCCAAAATTGAAAAAGTACTGATGGGAAACATTGCAAGTGGTGCTGAACCTTATATTAAAAATCCAGACTCCAACAAGGTAATGCATGATCTTTTTATAAATGATTTCAGTTACTTTCCAGAAATAAAAATCATACTGCTGATAGGTTATGGTGAACAATGTCAGATTCCTGATCTCCAAAGAAGACTTAGCTTTGGGATCAGTGACCAGGCTTGATCACTCAAGAGCTTTTGTGTAGCAGAGTTTTATTAAAGTATTAAAAGAGACAGAGAAAGCCTTTGACATAGGCATCAGAAGGGGGACAGAGAGTGCCCCCCTCGCTAGTCTTAGCAAAGGAATTATATACTTTTTCAATTGGTTATTACAATAAATCAAAAGAATGTCTCAAGGTTGTAAAAATTTACCAGACCCACTCCCACAATTTACATTTTAAGATGACAGGATTAGAATTTAACAATAGAAAGATCTTACCAGACCCACTCCCATAATATCCATTATATATCCATATAATCCATACCAGGATTAGTCAGAAGGTTTACAGGAAGGAAAAACTGTCCTCAAGCAGGATACATTGTTGTTATATAATCCTTAGTACAGAGTTTACACTGAATTGTTTGTTGTGTAATCATCTTAAAGAAAAAAAAAAAGTTTTCTGTGACTAAGACTAAGGAATGTAGAGGGAAAAAAGACATCTGTCCTTTTCTCCTCTTGAGGATTCCAGACCCCTGTCTCTTCCTCGAGAGCCTCAGACCCCTTTCTCCTCCTCGGGGACACCGGACTTATCACCCTGCCTAGGAATTGACTCTCTCATTGCCTTGATGAATTACCAAGTTTGATAAATATGAGTCTTGAAATAGTCCCTTGTTAGTGAAACAAGTATCCAGTTGGAAATTTTTAAAGTGTATAGTCTCAGCTTATGCTTTTTGATACAGTAATTGCAACTGAGAATCTATTGGTGAAAATAAATTTATGAGGATAAAATTTTAACCCCCAAGGACTGAAGTGTTAACAATAATGGAAAGTTAGGATTAATCTGACTGGAAACAAGGAAATACAGTTTACTAAGACATCAGCAATGCTTATGCAGAACTAAGTGAAAAAGTAAAATAGTTGTTTACCAAGTTATAATAATACCTAAATGAAGAAAGAAAGAGGAAAGAAAATGCCATAAGTTCCTTAAATGGTGGGACTGCAGGACATTGTTTCTGCTTTCTTTTTTCAATTACTGCATTTTTAAAATAATTGAATATTATTATTTTAATAGAAAATAAATACAAAAAGTTTTTATTATCCACTTAAAGATGTATATTGGAAAATAATGTGTAATAATTGAATTTGAGGTTGTGTGACAGTTTAGGACCGTGTCTAACATATTTATGAGAGAGTGCTTTAAAACCCATCCTGCCACCTATTTTTGTAAATAAAGTTTTATTGAAACACAGCTATACTGATTCATTTAAGATTATCTATGGCTGCTTTCCTGCTGTGGTGTCAGAGCTAAGAAGCTGAGACAGAGAGTACATGGCCCGCAGATCCCTACAGAACAAATTTGCTGACTGCTGTCATAACAAATAAAAATAAATATAGGACAAACTATGAATGTAAATTTGATAACTCTTTCCATTCAATATTTTAAGGTCTCTTAAGTCAGGAAAAAACAGGAAGGGTGAAGTTGGTATTCCAAGATAAGAGTGTTTTCTGTGTTTAAAATTTCTAAACTAAGAAGAAAGAGAGACTTCCCTGTTGATCCACTGGTTAATACTCTACGCTTCCAAAGCAGGGGGCACTAGTTTGATCCCTGATCAGGGAACTAAGATCCCACATGCCACGTGGGATGGCCGACAAGTAAAAAAGGAAAAAAGAGAGGATGTTTAAAAAATAATTAAAGAAAGAAAAACCTTATGCAATAATTTGAACACAGAAAACATCATTTCGCTCTTTATAGGATAGAATCTCTGGGCCAATAAAGCAGGATGTCACTGATTTTCAATATGAGATAACACAGAAAAGTATTTATTCACATTTTACATGGACTATTTCTATAGTGATGTTCTAAACAATGTCTCTATTTATTTTTTTTCATTAGTATGCACAAAAGATACTAAAATCCAACAGGCAGTTCTGCAGCAAGTTGGGGAAATACCGCATGCCGTTCGCTTGGGCAGTGAGGTAGGTTGACAATTGCAACCAACAGAAAGAAATGCATTTATAATCTACATTGAAAGCTTCCGTTTTGAACATGTCTGTGTTACCTGTTATTTTTAACATGCCAACACCTAGAAGAATGCCAATATGTTCATCTTCATAAATAAATATCTGGAGTTCCCTAGAAACATGTGTTTTACAATTTAGCAAGTCAGCTCATAATAGACTGGGCCCATGACACGGGTGCATGGTATGCATGACCAGGTATCCAATGGTCATAACTTCCATATTATATAATATTCAGATGGAAGCACCACAATTTCTTATGCAGCTACGTGTTTTCATCTGTGCAGAAAACACAGGTCTATATATGGATGGTCAAATGAAACCATCAGATTGATCCCTGAAACTCTCTGATTTTGGTACTTATTAGTGTAGCCACGTTTATCAGTACCAGTTGACTCTCTGAGCGAAATGCCGAGCTATGTGGACACTAATTGTGGAGTCACCCACCTGGATATATAACCTCTGCATAAAGAACAAAAATTGCCTTTCAGATCTATTTAAACATCAATTACTCTTGTCTCTCTCGGTCTTCTTGTGTCTTTATCAGTACTTAATTTCTTAAAGGAAGAAGAGCCTGGCATAGACATGGCAAAAGGTCAACTGTACAAACTGAATGAACTAATAAGGATTAATTAGTGCTACCAAAAAAGAGCACCTATTAGGTATCCATTTGAATATTGATTACACCCTAATGCAAAGAACTTTAAAATACAGGAGGAAGGGGGAACTGGTTAGTTATGCCATTTCAGGTCTTACCATATCCAGTGAGGTGAAGAACCAGGGTACACTCACCAATATTTTTCATAACTTTGATACTGGTATTGAAAGTTGGAGATAGTCCTTAGGTGCAGGGAGGAGAAGTGTGGAAATCTGGGGCAGCAGTAATCAAGGTAAACTCATGTAGTCTGTAGGAATCAGTTTGCCCTAAGGCAACCCTCTAAGGAGACAGAGACAAATGTGGTCCAGATTAGGAGCCATTTATAGACTGTAACTTTGAGTAAGTTTCCTTTCTGAGTCTCAGAGTCTCCATCTACAGAATGAAGCTGACAACACCTGCCTTGCGAACGGTAATGCAATCATAAGCACAAAGGCATCTGTCATAAAGTGCATCATAAATATCATTTTATCTCCTTTAATATCTCACCCCATTCTGTATGAAAACAGATGCTGTTTAGGAACTATGAACCCTTTATAATGAACTTAATTCTTTTTATTCCTCATAAGCTTCAAGATAAAGGATAACTAAGATGCAGAGAACAAAAGTATAGACACCAAGAGGGGAAAGGGAGGTCGGGATGAATTGGGAGATTGGGATTGACATATATACATTATTGATACTATGTATAAAGTAGATAACTAATGCGAACCTACTGTATAGTACAGGAAACTGTACTCAGTGCTCTGAGGTGAACTAAATGGGCAGGAAATCCAAAAAAAGGGGATATATGTGTACATATAGCTGATTCACTTTGCTATACAGTAGAAACTAACATAAGATTGTAAAACAACTATAATCCAATAAAAGTTAATTTTAAAAACAGGAAAAAAAAAAAGAAAAAGGATGACTAGTTATAATTTGGAAGCCAAACTTTTTCATGTTAATAAGTATCGTCATTTCCCACAGGAAACTCAGTTTGGGCAAGTGGAAGGAAGGGCAAAGGCAGGATGTCCTTTTGCAAGGTGAAATATTCCAATGTAGCAAAATTATAATAGTGAACACATGTTCTTTTTAAGTATTGAGAATTATCCTGAGCATTGTTATAAATAGATACTTTAGAGCTAGAGCTGGATTCTAAGTCTCAACTCTATTTACCGGTCAAGTGAATTTAGACAAGAACTTATAGTCTCTGTTTACCTAGGTTTTTTTGAATATACAAAAGAGATGTGTCAATACCTAATTTACTATTTCAGGGATCAGCAAGTACAACTATGTAACCAATAAAAGATAGCCATTATTAGAAGTCATTAATCTGATTATTGAAGTCCTCAGACTTCCCTGGCAGTAGACTTAGGACTCTGCATTTCCACTGCAGGGGGCCCAGGTTCAATTCCTGGTTAGGGAGCTAAAACCCCACATGCTGCTCGGCATGGCCAAAAAGAAGTAAAACAAAACAGACAAAATCCACAAACAGATAGTTCCAGAAAAAGAGCTGCAGAAGGACCCTGAACATGTGAGATGTCCATTCGTAATTATAGTAAGAGACAAGAAAATTCTAAAAATAAAAAATTTTAAAAATAAAAGTCTCTATAAAGATCATATCCACCCCCCAGCTAGTCTTTTCAGGTCAATTTGGGACAATGAATAATAATGTGGGAGAAAGAAGTGAAAGAATTGCCCATTATTGAAAGAAACTGAGCAGTTAGGAAAAGCAGCAAGATTTCTACTTTGAAGTTGTCTGGTCAGATGTGCTGGAGGAAAGATAGATGAAATTTCTAGGGAGGTTGGTGATATTACCAACTACTGAAGTACTTTTATCTAGGACAGGAAAGCCAACAGAACCACAAGTTCATGCCACATGAGTGCCTGATCAGTGGTTTGGTCGTAGGTTAGGAAATACCACCAAGTACACCAGCAATGTGTGTATATAAATATAGATTTACATTTACAGAAATCTCTCTAGCAACTGAAAAAAATGGTTAGCAGGGTAGTTCTCAAGATTTCCTGTTAGACCACTTGGGAAAGTGTTATTTAGGGGCTTCCCTGGTGGCTCAGATGGTAAAGAATCTGCCTGCCAATGCAGGAGACCCAGGTTCAATCCCTGGGTTAGGAAGATCCCCTGGAGAAGGAAATGGCAACCCACCCCAGTATTCTTGCCTGGAGAATTCCATAGACAGAGGAACCTGGCAGGCTACAGAACAGTTGAGAAAATCTAACCACAATAACAAGTACAACATACAAACAAAGAAGATTTTAACTTTCCCTTCACAGTGTAGAAACTGCTTCAAATAAATTGTTGATCAAGTCAGGGGAGGGCTCCTTGCTACTCATGTCATTTTGACATGAGCCGGCCTGCTGTCTTATTTGAATACCCTATTGATACTGCTGGTTCTCTGACTCCTTTTTCTTTCCATTAGATTTTCTTGATTGCAGCTCTGAGTGTACTCTAAAATCCTTTGGCCCTTAAAATCAACTGCCACTAAAAAGCCTAAAGTTGACAATAAGCTTACAAAGTCATAATATTTCTGCCCCGATGCAATCATCCCACCAGCTGCAAGACACACATATTCATCACTGTGAACATTTTATCTAGGGCTAATTTGGTGCATGATCTTATTTTCGGCACCAGCTGCAGTGTCATTTTATAGTAAAAAAGATTATATTGAGAGTAGGTAAAGAGAACACATTCAGATGGCTACATATGGTGTTGTACACTCATTGATTCAGGAGAAAGTCGACCTTTACAAATGTACCATGCTGTTAAATAAAGCTCTCTCCACCAATGTAAGGCTCAGAATTATGTGGGCCTAAATCCAGGACAAGAATCTTTTTTTTCTTCCCAAACTTTAAATTTTCGATTTTGTATTGGGCTATAGCTGATTGACAATATTATCTTAGTCTCAGGTGAATGGTGAAGGGCCTCAACCATATATATACATGTATCCATTCTCCCTCAAACCCCCTTCCTATCCAGGCTGGCACATAACATTGAGCAGAGTTCCCTGTGCTATACAATAGATCCTTGTTGGTTATTCATGTTAAATACAGCAGTGTATACATGACCTTCCCAAAGTCCCTAACTTGCCCTTACCTCCAGCAACGGTAAGTTTGTTTTCTAAATCTGTGAGTCTTCCTGTTTTGTAAGTTCATTTGTATCATTTCTCCTTAGATTCCACATGTAAGGGATGTCATACCATATTTCTCTTCCTCTGCAGGACAGGACCGTTTTTTATTTCTTTTCTCTGTCCTATGCAACATTCCAGATGGACCAGAGTAAAATGCTGGATTTTCTTTAGAATTAAACAAGACTAAAACAAAAATTTCATTATCTACACATTTATAAAAGACAGTGAAACAACACCCCCAACAAGTGGTTGTCCAACCTCTGTTCAGATCCTTCCAGTGTCAAAAACTCAAGTATGTCCCAGAGTGGTTCTGTCTTTTTATAGCTCTAATGATTAGACAGTTCTTCAGAGATATATATGTATATATACATATGTATACACAGGGCTTCCCAGGTGGCACTAGTGGTAAAGAACCTGCCTGCCAATGCAGGAGACATAAGAGACTCGGGTTTGATTCCTAAATTTGAAAGATACCCTGGAGAAGGGAATGGCAACCCACTCCAGTATTCTTGCCTGGAAAACTCCATGGACAAGGGAGCCTGGCAAGCTGTAGTCCATATGGTCACAAAGAGTTGGATACAGCTGAAGCTACTTAGCATGCATGCATGCACATATGTATACATACACATTTTTAAACTGCTTGATAGTCACTTGTATGTTTTGTCTTCCAAAGCCACAAAAATGTGCTTCAGTTCTTTCTGTGTTGTTCAGTCGCTAATCCCATGAACTGCAGCATGCCAGGCTTCCCTGTCCTTCACTCCCTGCTGGAGTTTGCTCAAACCCATGTCCATTGAGTCAGTATGCCATCCAACCATCTCATCTTCGGTCGCCCCCTTCTCCTCCTGCCCTCAACCTTTCCCAGCATCAGGGTTTTTTCCAGTGAATCAACTTTTCGCATCAGGGCCAAAGTATTGAAGCTTCAGCTTCAGCATCAGTCCTTCCAATGAATATTCAGTATTGATTTCCTTCAGGATTGACTGGTTTGATCTCCCTGCTATACAAGAAACTCTCAAGAGTCTTCTCCAGCACCACTGTTCAAAAACATCAGTTCTTCATTCTTTCTATATATCACAGCTATTCATGCTTATGAATGAAGCTCTCATATACCTAAGCTTCTTTTCCTTTAGGCTAAACACAGCATTTTTTTTTTTTTTCAATCACACCCAACACGTCAAGGCTTTGAGATCATTGCACACCAATCTTTGCTCCACTCTGGCAGTTGGAACGGGACATGTCTCAGCAACCCTGAAACCATCTGTGTAAATGAATGAGTTCTCCGCTCTCCTGCCAGTTAGCGTATTTATCAAGCAGGGACAGAGTGTGTGGTGCTGTGATCAGTGCTCCTCTGTGACACTGTGCTCTTCACAATGTTTCCAATGTAACTGAGCTAGTTCCACAACAGAGCTATAGATAAGAGCAAAAGTCAGTGATACAGCTCAAGTCTACCAATAGATTTCAGGTGACTGGTTAACCCTTAAAAAAAATACTCAATTTAACTTCCTCCTATGTTGGAAAAAATGACACATATTCAGACAAAAGTCCTGGATAATATATAAACGAAAATAATCTTTGAGTTAAATATTTTCATTTTGTCTCCCACAGTGTTATTTAAGAGAGGACCTTTTTTTTCTCTCAGTTACTACTTCACAAAAAAACAACAGGAGAAACGTTGAAGGATCCTAAAAATATCATTCTGAGAAATCCCTGGCCCAGCCCTTGTAGTGAAGAATCCACCTGCTATTGTAGAAGATGCAAGAGACAAGGGTTCAGTCCATGGGCCAGGAAGATCCTCTGGAGAAGGAAATAGCAACCCACTCCAGTATTCTTGCCTGGAGAATTCCATGGGCAGAGGAGCCTGGTGGGCTACAGTCCATGGGGCCGCAAAGAGTCAGACACGGCTAAACACGGCACATAGCTGATTCATATTCATAGCTCCTGCAGTGTTATTTCACAGAGGACTTTTCTTTTTTTCTCTCTCAGTTGCTACTTCACACACACACAATAGAAAAACTAAGGAGAAAGGCTGAAGTATTCTAAAAATATCATTCTGATCCTTTCTTTGCCCATTTTCTAAATTACCTGACACTGAACTCAATCTCTATGATCAGATAGCCATTTAAATGACCTTCCCAGCCTATGTTTTGAAATCCTTAGCTCATTTAAAGAGTAGTAATAGTCTTGTTAAGGTTCTTAAGTTAGAAGAAATAAAAATTCAGCATTTCTCTAACTCTAAAGAAAAATCAATTCCACATAGGTTTAATTTTCTTCAATGGGCACAGAGTATGATAAATTATAGGAAAGAAAAATGGCACTAAACATGCTATGTAAATTTGCTTTTCAAGAAATGTTGCCTCGCATTACTATATTATTTGGATGAAAAAATTTTAGGCATTTTAACTAAATCTATATAATCCCATTGAAATAGATCAAGGAAGGAAATAAATTGTCCAGGTTCATGGTATTCTCTTTGTTTAATACAAAATGCGGGATCGGGATGGGGAATACATGTAACTCCATGGCTGATTCATGTCGATGTATGACAAAACCCACTACAATATTGTAAAGTAATTAGCCTCCAACTAATAAAAATAAATGAAAAAAAAATACAAAATGCTTACTCAGGTGTTTTCAATTTTATCTTTGCTTCTGTCCTAAACTTTAGGACATGGGCACCTTTATCTCCATGAAAGTGTTAAAGAGTCTGCCTCTCTACACCACCTTATCCCATTTCCTTTACTCGTAAATTCTAATGGCACCACCCAACCCAACATGACCCTATCTTGACCAGGAAATAATGAAAAAGCAATAACCTGTGTCCCTATTCCTCTCCACACTCCTAATACTCTATGGCTTTGATACATTACTAAATCATAAATAAATGTAATTAATATGGGCTGCTGTCACTTTAGATACTAGGTTGAAAATAAGAAATTAAAGATAACAAATACAGTATATAAATGAAATTTTTGTCAAAGAAGTTTTCTTGTCTCTTTACTAGATAAGTTCCCTGGAGTTTCTTCCATTTTAAGTGGGAAGTTGAATCACTTGAGTCAACTTAAAAATACAGCTTGGTAAATGATACCCTATAAATACCAAGAGGGGAGCATTGTGGTTCAGTAGTAGAATTCTTACCTCCCTCCCACGCCAAATATCAAACTGAATAAATATTGTTTTCTTTCAGATCAGTATTTAAGGACAACCAGGGAAATGTGGACAGAGACTCAAGATTTTCACCACTGTATAGACAAGAAAGTAACAAGATTTCAACTGAGGACCTCCTGAAACTAGTATCAGATTATAGAAGGTAGGACTTGGGGGATACTCTTGAAATCAACATGAATCAGTTACATTGCTACTGTTGATTTATTATTTCTGAAAAAACAACAATTAATTACCAGATTCTTCAAATACCAAGCTCCTTCAGAAAACAGATGCTTTGCAGATGACTTCACATATGCCCAACTGACACCCTAAGAGTAAATTTGCCAGAATAATATAGAAGGAGAGTGAAACATTAAATTGTATCAGTTATTGATAGCTATGTAACAAATAACCCCCAAATTTAGTGACTTAAAATAACATCACTTTTATTCTTGAGTCCATAGTTTGAGCATGGCTAGGTGAGACTTTGTCTCTTCTATTTATGGCATCAACTGGAAGAGGGAAAATGAGCTAAAGGACCCATTTTTCAGATATTGCATTTGATGACTGGCAAGTTGGTGCTGGCTGTTGGCTGGGAGCTTGGCTGGAACTGTGGGGTGGAGAGCTTGGTTCTTTAACATGGGAGCCTCTCCATCAGATGCTGTGGCTTCCTTGTGGCACGGTGGCTGGGTTCTAAGAGGAAGCATACCAAGAGACAGACAGAAATGTGATGATGTGATGATGTTAAGCTCTTTCATGATACATAACTTATCTAAAACTATTAGTACTCTGACACACTCAGGATGCTTGTACCCTCTGCCTCTTAACCAAATATTAGCTGTCTGCCTCTCCCATCTCAGAATCAACAATTTCTTATCAATTAATTTGTCTATCCAGAACTAAAATAATATACTACTATGAAACATGATTAATATTTTCTGTATCTTCAATAAATTATATATTTCTGTTTAACTAGAATAGAAGTTTGTCCAATGTCCTTTTTTGTTCTGGAAAAAATATAAACCTTTGAAAGCAAAAAAAGTAGAACTGAGCCAATATTACTTTTTTGTGATTCTACAGGACCACTCTTTACATGGGGAGACCCTCCCCTTTTCAAACTTCTTGATCAAAACTCCTATAGTCACTAAGTAGAAAATAAGTATACGTTTCCTCTTTACTTTTTTCCAAATGTATTAAAACATGAAAAGTTGTAACACAGCCAAAAGGAATGGGCAAAACGGAAGACCATATTGTCATGAAACCCATGTTATTGGTGTTTAGCAAAGAAAGTAATCATTATGACATTTAGAGGGCATCTAGAATACCCAGTGCCATACTGTGAGATTAAATTATTTCATAGATACCTCACACCTTGCGACATGTATTCTTAGTAGTGTGCTGGTAAATGTCTACCCCTGACCCTCTGGCAGGGAAAAGCTGATTTGTACTGATAGCAAAATTCTATGGTGTAAATTCTTCTACCATTGCTGATTTCAAGCTACCAGTGGGGCTTCAGCAAACATGGAGTTGGGAAGAAATGTGCACACCATTATATGACATTTCCACCACACAGTTAGATGTAAATAACCTCAAGATCATGGATCATCTCACCATGTAGTAAAACAGTTACTAAGTGATTAAAGTTTACTTATTACCTTGGTGTTTAATGTAATGTGTTTAATGGTAAGTTTATATAATTTTATTTTTAATAATGGCTGTGTTCTATAGTTAGCAGGCAAAATAACTGAAAATTTAACCATCAACTCTCACAAGCTGGAAAGAGCTGACTTGACCCACCGCTATAATTATTCTGCCTCTCAAAGTAGATTTCCTGAGAGGGGTAACATTTGAAACTGTGATCAACAACTTCTACCTTACTATAAAGGAAAATAGGGGAGAAGGTTTTAGGAAAGAGGAAGGGAAAGAAATTCAAGGACTCATAAATTAGAATGAGTGTGGGAACAGGGTTAGGTGATGAAGAAGAGTCTACATACACTTTCAAGGGTGAAAGAAGAAGAACCAGAGTCAAGGAAAGGTCCCTTTTCCTCCTGGATTGTTGGTGAAGAGGGAAAAAGCAGTTGTAGCAAAAACCAGCCTTGCTCTAAAAAATTCTCAAAAAATTCCCCATGAAAGTGAATCATTTAAACCAATTCAAATACTAGTACCTTTTGTTAACAAAAGCTATCTACCATTTACCAAAACTAAGAATTTATATTGTACTTATTTGGCTATATAAGTGGTTATCTGAAGTGGTGCAAACCAGTTTAAAATATCCTTCAGAATATCTATAACTTGACCCCTCCCTGATTTTTAATTTTTATTTGCAAAATCACATACATTTTAGTTTTCAACTAGCTAAATGAAATTATTCACAGGTTATTTAGGGTTCCACTGTTTATTCTTATCAAAGCACAGAATTACAGTTGACTGGTTTTTGTTTTCCTTGACAACTAGAATTAACTTATTGTGTGTTTGTATGTACGTGTGTGTGTGTCTATGCTGGCATACTTTCACAGAGCTGACAGAATAAGCAAAACACAGACCATTCCTGGAAGCCTGGATATTGCTGTCGACAACATTCCTTTGGAGCATCCAAGTATGATGATGATGTCATGGTTTCTTTGTACAGTTTGAGTATTCAGTGACTTTTTGGTTGGTTGGTTGGTTGGTTGGTTGGTTGGTTGGTTGGTTGGTTGGTTGGTTGGTTGGTTGGTTGGATAGATGGTTTGTTACAAAGATTTGTTTGGGATTTTTTTTCTTAAGGTTTGGAATAACTAATTCATTATCGTGTAAAAATTTGGGATTTCTTTCTCCATTAGGGCAGTCTTATAAGTATTATAAGATAGGAACTATATTCAGGGTAACCTAATATTCATCTGGTATACACCATACACCTAGCAGGATATTACACTATATCTCTTAATCCTCAAACACTGAAGGGTTGCAAAGGAAAACAGTCAGTTTCAGATGTATTGATAAACCTAATCCACATTGGGCAATGCCACATTTTGCTGCCAAAGGGCTACTTCAAACGCCGTGTGTAGCCGCCCAGGTGGCCATGCCGTAGTTATAGCTGGAATGTTTCTAGACCCTCATTACACAGAGATCACGTATCTTTCTCAGAATATGGCCCATTTATGTTAGTGAAGATTTAAATTTCAGAAGCAGTTTCATTAATTTATAAGTAAGATCTTCAGAATTTATTTATAAGTGGTGAGATTGGTTTTTTTCCTTCTTATTATGCTTTTTAGTGACTTTCTCGGTGGTGCAAATAATGAGTAAAGGCATTCTAAAAGGAGCTACAAACAGGGAAAGGATCATTATCACAGGATATTTGAATTACCATGAGCACTATTAAGTTTTTCATTCTTATGATCTTTCCACAAGTCACTGTAATATGAAGAGGAAAAAAAAAAGCATTCTCACTTAACCCATGGCTCCAAATCACTTTTATATTGATTGGGGTGAAAAACCAGAAGATAAATTAAGCCATTTCCTCTACCTGATGTGTGGGACGTAGATGTTATTACCTAGGGAAAAGAAAAATAGCGAAAGAGAAAGCTAAAGTATTTTCTCTGAAAGAGCCAGAGAATATCAGAGAAATCAAAACATACAATAAAAAAATTATAAATGATTTTTTTGGGAAAAAAAATCTTGTAATCTGATTCCCAAGCATATTTAGCTAACCATTTTGCTTGTTTGGACACAGAAAGATTCCAGATGGAGTAAAGGAAGGTATAAGGCCTTGCTGTCTTTCAGTACTGCAGGCTGAAGCCTCCAAACTATATAGTGACCAGTTTTGATTTATATATTCCTCATGGTCTTTTCCCCCTTTTAGGCTGTTTTTACAAGGTTAGAGTTTAAAAGATGGTAAAAACTGAAGAAAAAATTGTAACTAATAATGCAGGGGGTGATTACAACCAATGTTGTCAAGTCATTCCATAGGGAAAATTACTATTAAGCCCATTGGTACTATCAATAATAAATCCATTGGACAGAGTTCTGTTCCATCACAGATCAATTTTTGTAGTGTTATGGTAAAGGTCAGTGGACTACTCTTTATCTTATATATGTTATTCACTGAGTCATGTCTGACTCTTTGTGACCCCATGGACTGTAGCCCACCAGGCTCCTCTGTCTGTGGGATTTTCCAGGCAAAAATACTGGAGTGGGTTGCCATTCCCTTCTCCAGGGGATCTTCCCAACCCAGGGGTCGAACCCAGCCTGGTTAGTATGCTCAGAGGATCTCTAGCTAAAATTTACTTTTTATATGAAACTTACTACAAAAAGAAAATAGTTATAAATCCGAAAGATTTGCCAGTTTTTTGAGACATTAGTTTTGATGTTAAATATATCACTAATTATCTGTCATGCTTGCCTCCTACAAATTTTTCATGCCAGCATAACTTAACGTAAATTGGTATACAAGTATGGAATTTCTGTTTTGAATAGATTCACTTTTAAATAGATTAAGTCTTGTTCACTTATGATCATATTCAATGACAAACTTTTATTTCTGATTTTTAAAGACTGTGTAACATCGTCCTTTATTCCTGTCAAGCCTTTCAATGTGACGGCAAAACCAGAACCCACAGTGGAAGTGGAAGAATTTATTTATGACTCAACAAAGTGTTGCCGTCCTTATAGAGTATACAAAAATCAGATTTACATTTACCCCAAGCACCTCAAGTATGATAGCCAGAAATGTTTCAACAAGGTATGATATGTTTCTGAAATATCATCCTCTCTCACTACCCTATTTAGACCATATTAAGATGGCTTCTTGAAAGTCCGAATACAAATTACTATGGGCCAACACTATAGGATAGAAAACCATTTGAAGAAAATGTTTAATGAGAGGCAGAGATGAGTTTTGCCTTAAAAGTGTTTAAGGATGCACATTTTGTAGTATATGAATAATCCTTTCTGAAATCAGCCCTAAATAATTTTGTTCTAGACTCTATTTTTAGTTTATTAAGAAAGACTCTGAAAATAGCATACCTGCACTTTCAATTATGAGTCTTTTATTCCCTTTTAAATAATTTCTCCAAATCCTTCTGCTATTTCTAAGCACTATGAATAATATCACAAGAAAATGTTGGCTAGTCTACATTTTTCAGATTTAATTAGAAGCTACTTATTTTAGGCACTTGGATTGTTTTGTGATGTTATCTAACAGGAAATTACGATGTCCATTTCCTCCGCTGTAATTTCAGGCACGAAATATAACCGTGTGCGTTGAATTCAAAAATTCTGATGAGGAAGATGCCAGGCCCTTAAAGGTGAGCCAAGCCCCTGAGGGAGCACAGTATAAAGAGGGAGGCAGGTGCCCCGGTTCCCTCCACCACCGAGAGCCTTTTATTTTAGTGTGCTTGAAAGAGGAGCACTTGGTACATTTAAGTTTCCTAACATGTGCCTGATTGAATAGCCACCATTAACTAGATCTATTAGAAATGCCAGTCTCATGGCTCCGCTTAGCTTTTCATGATTTGGAAAAAAGGAAGGCATTCTAGTGTGAAATCAATGCAAAGATTCCCCGCTGGAAGTCTTTGCCCTTTTCAGAGATTAGCCTGCGTCTCATGAATTCTCCGTACTTGATTTCAAATGCCACATCCCAGCTAGCCTTCCTGTGGCCTGTGCAGAAGGGCTGCTCCTACTGGCCTGATGGCTAATGCAGGTGCCCCGTGGGATGCTCACTTTTATGGAAGGTGCATGTGGCCATCTGCCTGAGGACCTGGGAAATGGCCCTGGGAAGCTGTTCTCTGCTGTTGATCACATGATTTAATAAGATCAATAAAACTATGAGGTTTGTATGAACTGGGCTGTTTGAACCTATAAAACTGCAACTAGATGGCTTTTTTCAGAGTTCATATTTGATGTGTGCTGTTTTTATTTTAGGCACTTCAAACAACATAAAGTAACCTATAAAAATAGAGTGAAAAATTCTTTTTAGTGGGCCTGCAGCCAGATCTTCCCAGTTTCAATGAATCAGAGGAAAGAGATAGTAAAGGACAAAAGTAATTTCTAGCTAACCTCCACAATTATCTGAGATCATCTCTTAAAGGACTCTGTCAGGGACCAGATGTATTCTCCAAACTAAAAAGGGTGGTGGCATTTTTCAGAAGAACAGTAATCAATTTGAGTGATTGAATGAATCATGCAGAGTAGAGAGAAAGAGTTCTTTTAAATTGTCCTAAGGTACTCTCAGCCTCCTCAGGTTCCAAGTTCCACAATAGCATTAGCAGCAGGAGATAAAAACTAAAATGAAATGAAATTGTCAGGCGAACAATGGCAGTGAGCAGATGGCAAACACACCAGGCCTGTTAGAGCGTTGCTTATGGGGAAAATTCTTAAAAATGAAAAGTACTTGCAGGTATGTGTGACCTGTTTCACTGCATTCTAGAGCATTACTCAGAGATACAGCTAACTTCAGTAGAGGGACTCTGAACCTTGGGCTAAAGGGACTTTTATAACAAGGAAGTACCATATCCTCATCCACTGGCCTGATTAGGACCTGGGATAGAAGAAAAATACAATATGGTAGAGCCTGGAACCAGCCCTAGGATTCCGGCATTCTTGGTTGGGGGCTGGCATGTCAAGTACTGGGGTCAAACCAAGCCTTGTGGTCACCCAGGACAGATGACCTTAAACTCTAGATCAGAGTTGGATACCACGGGCTGCAGGAATCAGAAGTGAACAGTCTCTTATCTCCAGTAATCAAAAGTTAGGTAGTGAACTGACACAGGTATTCAGTTTTGATGTATTATCTACAGAGTGAATTAAAGCCTTCATATTTTCTTCAACAGTGCCTCATTGTAGAATAAGTACAGGACAGCAGATCAAAGAAGTTCAAGGTTAATTAGATGTCAGCTAAGCCTGGAAAGTTATCACAAAATTTATCTTTGTTCCAGAATGGGGAACTGAAAAAAGTTGTGGCCTTTCTGTGCTCAGGGTTAATTTCAGACCCTCATAATTATTCAACTCATGATTTTTTTAAACAGTGTATTTATGGAAAACCCGGAGGGCCCCTCTTCACCTCGGCTGCCTACACTGCAGTTCTGCACCATTCCCAGAATCCAGATTTCTCGGATGAGGTAAGGGTCAAGACTTCCCTGCCCTCAGCAGCTCCTTAAAAGATGTGTGAGTGGGTGAGATAATACATGATGATAAACGCTCTCTCTTGACTACACCTCCGACTCAGGACATTCCTTAGCAGATGTTTACATAACCAAGCTTCCAAAGCTACATTCATTGACAGTTGCCCCAGGACTATGTTGAAAATTCATTTATTTCAGCATATGATTGTCTTTTTAAAATGTGGAATTTTTATTATATCATTCCTTTCAAATTAGATGAATTTTTTTCTTTTAGTTCATTGTCTACTGTAACAAAGATCATGTTAGATAGTTCTTACCAATCAGTAGCAGCATTTCATGTATTAAGGAACAAAACAAAAAAGGCTAGAATATGAGCCAGCATTGTTGCTTATAATCTTTATAGTAATCGAAGGAGCTTGGACCCCCACCACTCAGGACCTGCTCTGCCGCTTCTTAAGACTCTTTTATTATGTGCCAGGCACCATACTGTCCTCCAAGTACGCACCATCTCCTTTCATCCACTCAGCTTTCTCCAGAGAACCAGAGCCAATAGGAAGATAGATAGATAGATATAATTTAGTACAAGGAGGCTTAAAAGTCCCACAATCTATCAGCTCCAGCTGGAAACCCAAGAAAGCCATTGGTGTAGTTCAAAAGCCTGAGAACTAGAGTGCATATTGTGGATTTCAGGCCAGGTTTGAAGGCCTGAGAACCAGCAGCACCAAGGGCAGGAGAAGATCAGTGTTCCAGGTCAAGCAGTCAGGCAGGGAGGGAATTCCACCTTCCCCAGCCTTCTTGTTCTATTCTGTACCTCAATAGGATGATGGTCACCCATGTGGGGAGGGCCATCTACTTGGCTCAATTCAAATTCAAATGCTGGTCTCTTCCAGAAACAGCCTTACAGACACGCCCAGAAATCATATTTAACTGGCTATCTGGGCATCCCATGGACCAGTCAAGATGACACATAAAATGAACCTTCACACCTTCCTACTTTACAGATAAGGAAACTGGGGGTCAGGGAAGCAACTCTGCCAAGGGCGTGTAACTATGAAGTGACAGTCAAAATATAGGCCAGGCCATGTGACTGCAGAGCCTGAAGCTTCGCCACTCTGCTATAACACATGCAGAAAACTCACTGGGAGACTTCCCTGGTGGTCCAGTGGTTAGGACTCTGCGCTTCCAATGCCAGGAACCTGGGTTCAATCCTTCATTGGGGAACTGAGATTCCCATAAGCAGTGCAGCGTGGCAAAAAGCAACAACAATAACAACAACAAAAAAAACTTCATTGGGTTAATGGTAAATTACTAAACATATGTCAGCTGGTAGTACAAATAGCTTCAGAAAAACAAGTTCCAAAATTAAATAATTTCTAACCATTAAACTAAGGTCTGAACTCATGAAACCTGTCAGTATGATGTCTGGGATTAAAAATATCACATCTTTTGTATTAATTTCCTGTTGCTGCTCTAAGAAATTATCTCAGTTTAGTGACTTAAATAACACACATTGATGATCTTGTAGTTCGTTGTGCAGGTCAGAACTCTGAAATGGGTCCCCAGGGCTGAAATCAGGTGTCAGCAGGGCTCCGTTTCTCCTGGAGGCTCTGGAGAGAATCCTTACCGTGGCTTTCCAGTTTCTGGAAATGCCCACATTCCTTGACATTTGACCCTTTCCAGCAGTGTCATCACTCTGACCTCTGTTTCTCTCCTCACATTTCTTATGACCCTGACTCTTCTGCCTTCTGTGATAAGGACTTTTGTGATTACATTGGCTCTCCTGGGCTAATCTGGTTTAATCTCCCCATCTCAAGCCCCTTAACTTGGTTGTACCTGCAAAGTCCCTTTTACCATGTAAGGAAACATATTCATATCTTCCGGGGATTAGGATATGGGGGACATCTTTCCATGCTAAGTTGCTCAGTGGTGCCCAACTCTTTGCAACCCTATGGGCCATAGCCCACCAGGCTCCTCTGTCCTTAGGATTCTCCAAACAAGAATACTGGAGTGAGTGGGTTGCTATGACCTCCTCCAAGGGATCTTCCCCACCCAGGGATTGAACCTGCATCTCTTATGTCTCGTGCATTGGCAGACAGGTTCTTTACCACTAGCACCACCTGGGAAGCCCCGGGGGACATTGTGGTGGTGAGAGGGTGGATTATTATTCTGCCTATCACTCTTGGTTACACTCAGACCATTTTTAAACTTATTGAAAGAACACTGATGAAACCACAGACCTAAGGAACCTTTTCTCCTTCCTCCACATCTGTTTAATACTCTTAATTTTTTCCCTATAAATTTAGGACAGAGGTGAAAAAAAAATTAAGAGAAAAGTCTATTAGCATATTACTGAATATTTACTACAGTATTGACCCCTTGACAAAGCCCATCTGAAAGGCGCATTCTGTGTCGACGTATAAGATTAAAAGGAAAAAAAGAATGTTCTTAGAGTTAAGTATGGCTTTTAATCTCTCTCCCTCTCATGTACTTCCTGGGATCCTTGTAAAAGCCGTGAGCTTCTCCACAGGAGAATGTATATCTAATGAAGAGCCTAGTGAACTATGCCATGCAGATTCAAAACCATTTTCTTCTTTGTATTGCAAAAAAAAAAAAAATGATTGCATTAATTATAAGCATGGCTATCAATTCTTCTAAGACACTGTTAAAAATATAATGTGAATATTTGCAGTACTTACTTCTGAGGAGTATTTGCCTTAATATCTAGTTTAAATGGAATTCTTAAGCACCTGTTTCATTCCTATGTGCTTTGGCTAAAAAAAGAAAATTTCATTCAACTGCATTGTTAGTTATTGCATGCTTTGAACTGTATATTGGCTTTTGTTACCAGGTTAGCATGCTGGCATGTAACAAATATATGTAAGCTGCAAACCATTCTAATTCAGAAGTTCTCAAACTTTACCAGGTGTAGAATCACCCAAAAGGCTCGATAAAACACAGATTACTGAAACCTCAACCCCCCCCCCCCAATATTTGGATCCTGTATATGTCTGGGATGGGGCCCGAGAATTTACATTTTTAGACAAGTTTCTAAGTGATGCTGATACTACTGCCCCAGGGATGACACTGAAAATTTATTAATAAATTCTCTCCTGAACAGTGTAAAAATAAATTAACTAGCTATATAGATGCACAGAGTCTAATAAATTAATTGGTAGATAATTTGCTTGGGTCTCTGGGCTTCCCTGGCGGCTTAGCTGGTAAAGAATTCGTTTGCAATGCAGGAGACCTGGGTTCAATCCCTGGGTTGGGAATATCCCCTGGAGAAGGGAAAGGCTACCCACTCCAGTATTCTGGCCTAGAGAATTCCATGGACTGTACAGTCCATGGGGTCACAAAGAGTTGGACACAACTGAGCAGCTTTCACTTCACTTTCACTATCACCTTATTGCTTGATTTTATGTTCTAGAAACTACCTAGTTGCTAATATTGAGCTGAATGTAGGTTACCTGCCTGGGATCCTGGGATTCCAGTGTGACAGATGTTCTTGTCCTGGAAGGTCCTAGTAATTACTGACGAGTCTGTCCTCCTAAATGACTCAAAGCCCCCTAACGTCTCTTGCCTTGGTTGCTTCCTCTGTACCATCCTACTTCACAAGACTGTTGAGGGAATTAAATGACAGAGGCTTAAAACCTGACAAGTATGACATGTAGAGGATTTCAAAACCTTTCTTTCCAGGGACAAGGAGGATGCTCCTCATTACGTATTATGTTGTATGTATATTGTTTAGTCACTCAGTCATGTCCAACTCTTCTGTGACCCCAATGCCAGGCTCCTCTGTCCGTGGGATTTCCCAGGCCAGAAAGCTGGAGTGGGTGGCCGTTTCCTTCTCGAGGGGGTCTTCCCTACCCAGGGATCAAACCTGCATCTCCTGCATTGGCAGGTGGAGTCTTTACCACTAAGTCACCTGGGAAGCCCTTATTATATATATTCTTCACCTATATCAATTTTATGCTTGTTTATTTAGAAGCACCACCTATAGAACTGGAGCATGACCTCTGCACAGAATGACTCACTACTTAGTTACCACAGTGTATTTTTTATGCAGTATACACCATATGTATTTTTGTGTTATTTTAAAAAAGGGGTACAGTCATATCCAACTACCATGTTTCTCAACAAGAGGCCTATGAGTCGCCTGGGGATCTTGTTAAAATGAAGATTCAGATTCTGTGTGTCCGGAGTAGTGTCTGAGTTTCTGCATATCTAACCAGCTCCCGAGTGATGCTTGTGCAACTGGTCCATGCACACCCTTTGGGAGGCAAGGACAACTTAATTCATGTCCTTGATGAGAAGTCCTTAATCTGTGCCTTATTTACATTGTACAGTTATGTCTCCTTGTGTGTTTTTCATACGTGTGTGTCTGTGTGTGTGTGTGTGTTTAATTCACGGCGGAATCTGTTGTTTAGTCACTCAGTTGTGTCCGACTCTTTGCAACCTCATGGACTGCAGCATGCCAGGCCTCCCTGTCCTTCAGTTTGGAGTTTGCTCAAAACTATGTCCCAGAGCTTGCCCATGATGACATAAATTACCTAAGGAGAAAAACTGGGTAGTCTAAATTACCATCATCCACCACAATAAAGAAGTAAAAATATAATCTTGACGCATTAGTGCTAGCAGGATGGATAGTACTAAGAATTAAATCAGTACTTCTAGTGCTGACTATTAAACATGGACCTAGATTTCGGTTAAAGACTTTTTAAAAGGTTAAAGTGCTTATGCTTTGTCTTGCCCTGACCCGAGGAAAATGATTTGAGTTTCAGCTACTATCTCTTTCATTGCAGGTGAAGATTGAGCTCCCGACACAACTTCATGAGAAACACCATATTCTGTTCTCTTTTTATCATGTCACTTGTGACATCAATGCAAAAGCTAACGCCAAAAAGAAGGAGGCACTGGAAACACCAGGTACTGACCAGAAGCAATCCGACATAGCCATACATGTCATCTCTGGGACTTGAATTGGAAAGTACTTGAAAAGCTCTGATTTATTTAGTGTTTTTTAACTAAGTTTTATATTCATAAATGGTAAATCGCTTTGTTTTTACTCCTCACCATGAAGGTTTGTACTGAAAAGTTTTCTCTCTGTTTTTCTTTTGTACAGTTGGATATGCTTGGCTTCCTTTGATGAAAGATGATCAGATAGCTTCTCAAGAGTATAATATCCCAGTAGCAACAAGCCTGCCTCCAAATTATTTAAGCTTTCAAGATTCTGCAAATGGGAAGGTACTGGGTAGTATATAACTTAAGAGAAAAGATACATGGGCAAAATGGCATGAGGTTATCTTCCTTTGGCTATTTAAATTAACCCCACCTTTATGTATTCATCCATTGTAATTAGGAATCAACTGTACCTGTAATATTTCAATACCTTGTTTCGTTTGTGGCCAGTAGAAATGATCTATTCAAAATGATCCCCTGATATCATATTGGTATCATTTACTAATACTGCCAAATGTATTTGCATCTCTCATTTTCCATCTCTATAGTAACGTGAACCTAATGGATCAAGGTGGCAAATTAACATAAACTAAATAACCTATTTATTGATATTTCCTTTCTCTCAAATTGCCGCAGTGACAGTAACAAACTCTTTTTTGCAGCACGCTGGGAGTGATGTTAAATGGGTCGATGGTGGTAAACCACTTTTCAAACTATCGACATTTGTTGTATCAACAGTGAACACTCAGGTGAGCATGTTGTCCTGATACTATCCAACTGCAGACCAAAATTCCAGAAGTGTATTTATCAAGACAACACTTCCCTTGGAAGATGGTTTGCCTCCCATGACAACACCCAAGTGTTAAAAATGTGAAACATTTAAAATAAAAATTGTGGACCTTTCCCTTAAAACTCAGTCTAATTTCCAATGCCTACCCAAGCCTCCTCTCATGGAGCAAAGGCCATGAAGTGGGCAAAACTGTATCTGAGAGTCACTTTGGTCAACTGCTGACCCAGTGACTTTGGACAAGTCACTTCACCCCTGCAATCCCATGTCCTCATCAGGAAAATGATAACAATAAAGGAAAATCTCCACCTAAGATTGTAGTGAGGTTCAAAATGAGAAAGTACATGTGAAAATGTCTCATGAACTACAAAATGCTGTACAGAGGGAACTAGTACCACTGTCATATTGCCATAAAATTCACCCCTTCCCTTGCAAGGCAGCTTATTTTAGCACAGTGGGAGAACTTTTATGATACTGATTATACACTACAAAGCAAACTGTTACCTGTACATAGAATATATATTACTCCTTTTTTAAATTCAATGTACATTTGGTTGTTGTAGTTGTGTATGTGTGTTTGGTTTTGTTTTTTTTTGTTGTTGTTGTTGTTGATTTTGTTTTTTGGTGTTTGTTTTTTGTTTTTTTTTTTTGGTTCAAGCTACTTTAGCACATACTTGGTTGCTAAGAAAAGTGAAATAATCCAGGTACCACCATATATTGGATCAAAATGTCTTTCCATAACCACTGGTGCCTCAAGCCAAATTGAGTCCTCTTTCCCAGTCCTCTGTCCGTAACTCCTTAAATCCTTCTTTTCTCTGATGCCGTCAGCCCCAGTCAAGTCCCACAAGATGATCATCCAAATCCTGCGTTTATGTATCTCAGAATCCCGAGTTTCTCTTTGTCTTGCTTCCAGCTACTTTCCTCCAAACAGCTCAGGTCTCTCTGTGACTCACCGTTACTTACCTTTCTCTACATCAGCTTCCACTGCCCACACACTCGTCACCCTGGGAGACACCGTCTTCCTTCCTCCATAGCGGTAGTTACATCAGTTTTCGAAGACCAAAGGCCCTCTCATGCACTCTGCCCTCTGTCTGCTTCATTCCTCCAGGACACAGGGATTTTGTGACTCTCTGCCTTTCCTCAGCCAGGAAAGCTATCTCTCTCTCTGCCTCCCCTCCCCTCATCAGTCTTTCAGCTCCTGTCCATCCTTCAAGTCTTGGTTCAAATATCATCTCCTCAAAGAAGTCTTCTCTGTCCGCTGACCCCTCAGATATGCTGTATCATCTTATCACACACCCTCTGACACCCTGTTTTCCTTTGAAGCACTTGTCTAATTGTGAGAAAATAGGTATGTGTGGAAACTATGGTGCAGTATCCATCTCAGGGGCATTATAGAAGGACCAGAGGAAGGGTGTGGGTTTTCCTTGCCCAGAGCTCTGTCCTCCGTGCCTGCTGTGGATCTGACAAATAACGTGAAACTGAAAATATTACTTACACACAAACCACAGATGCCCCTCTAGAGCTGACAAATGCCAGAGAAATGCCCAGAAGAGTGTGAAAAGTCAAAGAGCTAGTTGCTCAGTCATGTCTGACTCTCTGCGACCCCACAGACTGTAGCCCGCCAGGCTCCTCCATCCATGGGATCCTCCAGGCAAGAACACTGGAGTGGGTTGCCATTCCCTTCTCCAGGGGATCTTCCTGAGCCAGGAATTGAACCTGGGTCTCCGGCATTGCAGGCAGATTCTTTACCACCTGAGCCACCACGGAGTCTGTATCCCGCTTCCTGAATATGTAACTTTGACCCCCAGCATTTCCAATGTGACATTTGCTTCAGGAAACAACATTAAAGGACAGATTAGTTTGCTCCAGCTGCCATTAGAAAATACCACAGACCGGGTTGCTTAAGCAACTGAAGTATATTTTCTCACAATTGTAGAGGCTGGTCGTCTGAGATCAAGGTGTCAGCAGTGTTGTCTTCTTCCAAAGCCTCCCTCCTTGGCTTTCTTCTGTGTGTGAATATCCAAGTTTGCTCTTCTGTAAAGACATCAGTCATATTCGGGATTAGGACCACACTAACTACCATAGTCCCGTGGACGGAGGAGTGTGGTGGGCTACAGTCCATGGGGTCGCAAAGAGTCGGACACGACTGAGCGACTTCACTTTCACTTTTCACTTAACTACCATAATTACCTCTTTAGAGGCCTTATTTTCAAATTTGGTTACAATCTGAGGTGCTGGGAGTTGGAACTTCAACACATGGATTTTGGAGGAGACACAATTCTGCCCATAACAAAAGACAGGAGTCAACTTTTATTTCACGATGGCAGGTGGACTTCCTAATTTTTTTTATTAAAGCTGACATTTTAAATCTGAAAATATCCCTGTGCATATCAAACTGTACCCATTCTCATGTGTATTAAAGGATACGTAAGAATAAATGATAGAAGTCTGTGGAAGAAGCAGAAACAGGAAGATGATAGAAGGCAATTTAAGAAAGAAAGAAAAAAGGGAGGAAAGGAGGAGGAACAGAGCCAAGAGAAGGAGTTCTCTAGCCATTGTCACGTGGGCCCAGAAGGAAACAAATCTCTGAGAATGAAATAGGAAGGAGAGCAGACTTTGTGGTTCAGGTCAAGCCCTCAGTGTGCCAGAACATCCATGAAAATGAGAGGTCTGTCTCTCTGCCTTCTTGGTAAAGCACCTCACATCAAGTCATCTGTCCTGCAGAAGGACTGACCTCCCATCACCATGATTATTACACAGCTTATGTGTAAAAAAAAATCAATACTTTTTTTGCTGTTTCAGGATCCACATGTGAACGCATTTTTCCAACAGTGCCAAAAAAGAGAGAAAGATATGTCTCAGTCACCTACCTCGAATTTCGTCCGCTCTTGTAAGGTAACATGACGTGCAAATAGTTGCAGTGGTCTCCAGGATGGAAATGGGCAAAACAGACCTTTACATTTTGCATTGAGTAGCAAGCTTCAGGGTAATCATTCTTGAAGATTTTTAAACACCTTATCAATTCCAAGAAGAAATTATTTTATTTCACAGTTCCTAAAAGGTGTCTGTCTGTATAATGGAACAATAAGCAAAGATCAGTTTCTCCAAAATAAAAATGATTGAAAATCAGAGTCAATTGACTCTAAATTAGTTAATTAGAAGTAGAGTCTTTGCAACATTTACCCTCATGCCTGTATGTCATGAGAAATGCCATGAAAAATAAAGCCAAACAAAGGTGAACTACTGTATTCATATTCAAGTCCAGATGAACATCAGTCGAATGTGCTTTAAATTTAATCAATGACTTTTTTTTTGTCCTGCCAATTTAACAGAACTTACTGAATGTGGAAAAGATTCATGCAATCATGAGTTTTCTGCCTATAATCTTGAATCAGCTCTTCAAGGTTCTGGTACAGAATGAAGAAGATGAAATAAGCACCACTGTGACCAGGTATTCATAGCAAAGCCTTGGGAGAAGAGATTTTATAAGCTGTGATGACAGGCAACTTTAATTATAACTGAGTATAATTACATATAACTGTGTAACCCCCCAGGCTTACATTTTGTGTATGCTTACATTTTGTTTGAACACATATGTCAAAGTTAAGTATGTCTCACTCTTGAGTTCTTACCTTCTAATCATCTATTATTATCATCCAAGTGGAGTTTTAGACCTCTTTTTTTAACTTTTCCTTTGTGCTTTTTTTAATTATACTTTTTATTTTGAGATAGTTATAGAGGCACATGCAGTTGTAAGAAATAATACAGAAGAGAGCCCATGTTCTCTTTAGATGTTCCCAGTGGTGACATCTAGCAAAACTATAGGACAGCATCAATCCCAGAATACTGACATTGAAAGAGTCAGGAGACAGAACATCCCCCTTCCCAGAAGGATCCCTCATGTTGCCCTTTTATTGACACACCTACTTCTTTCTCATCTCAGTCCCTGCCCCTTATTCCTGGCAACTGCTAATCTGTTCTCCATCTCTAAAATTTCATTACTTTAAGAATTTTATATATACTATATTGAAATTTTATATGTAATATGAGTACATATATTTTTATATATAACATTATGTATTACATGTATTTATATAAGTTGATAAATTTATTATATATGCTATTTTAAATTTATATGCATTATATATTTTATATATATGAATATGGATTTATGAGGGCTTCCCAGGTGGCGCAGTGGTAAAGAATCCCCCTGCCAGTGCAGGAGACACAAGAGACACAGGTTCAATCCCTGGATAGGGAAGATCCCCTGGAGGAGGAAATGGCAACCCACTCCAGTATTCTTGCCTGGAGAATCCCATGGGCAGAGGAGCCTGGGGGGTTACAGCCCTTGGGGTTGCAAAGAGTTGGACATGACTGAGCATGCACACACATACAGATACGGAATTATATGGCAGTGTGTAACCTTTGGGAATTGGCTTTTTTCACTCAGCATAACTCTCTGGAGATTCATCCAGATTGTTACATCAATCAATAGTTCTTTCCTTTTTTTGTGAGTAGTATTCCATATCATAATATGTTTAAAACTCACCTGTTGAAGGATAGCTGGATTGTTTCCAGTTTTTGGTAGATTTGGGGTGAACATAAGTTTCCATTTCTCTGAAATGAACAGTTGCTAGGTCACATGGTAGTTATATGCATTGGGGTTTTTTTTTCATATTTATTTATTTATTGAGTCTTAGCTGTGACACACAGGATCTTTAGTCTTTGTTGCAGCATGCAGGATGTTTAGTTGTGGCATGCATACTTTTAGTTGCAGCATGTAGGGTCTAGTTCCCTGCCCAGGGATTGAACTCAGGCCGTCTGCATTTGGAGCTCAGAGCCCTAGCCACTGAGCCACCGGGGAAGTCCCAGATGTGCTGGTTTTAAGAACATACCGAATTATTTTCCAGAGTAGCTGTACCATTTTTTTCCCACTAGATCTTCTTTTTCTTTTTATGTTCAATTTTTCTTTCACTGTTCTCACTTTAAATTGCCTTCACTATGTTCTTTCAACATTACTAATCTGTCTGGTGACTTTAGCAAATTACAATCTTCTCTTTCTAGAGATAGGGTTTTCAATTAATTATTGAATCATATATTCCTAAAGTTCATTTTTTTAAAAAATATTAGTCACAGCATTCTGGAAAAAAATTACTCTTGACATTGAAATGTCTCTAGTACCTTCATAACTCCCATGCATATTATTAGCCTCTTTCAGAAAGACAGTCATAGCTCAGCTGGTTGAGAATCCACCTGCAATGCAGGAGACCCTGGTTCAATTCCTGGGTTGGGAAGATACCCTGGAGAAGGGATAGGCTACCCACTCCAGTATTCTTGGGCTTCCCTGATGGCTCAGATGGTAAAGAATCAGCCTGCAATGTGGGAGACCCGGATTTGATCCCTGGATTGGGAAGATCTCCTGGAGAAGGAAATGGCAACCCACTCCAGTATTCTTGCCTGGAGAATCCCCAATGGACAGAGGAGCCTGGCGGGCTAGTGTCAATGGGGTCGCAAAGAGGAGGACGCTACTGAGTGACTAAGCATAGCATCATTTTTAAAGTAAAGCTCTGAAGCTAGAAAAGTAAAACATCTCTAACATTTCTACAACCAGCCAGTTCTGGAGCCAGATTAGAAGTCCCCAACTGTGCCTTCAGGTTGTGCTCTTTTCAGCATGAGTATATGCATCTGTTGGCAAAACTCCTAAATATTGCAGCAGATAGACCTGTTAAAATTCTGAGATATTCCTAAGCACTACAGCCATGGAGTAACTTCAAGTATTAATGTGAAGAAATCAACCTGTGCCACCATTGCTACTGGACTCTAACCCAGCTAAGGAGTAAAAGCCAAAAACTTACATCTTAAACTAAATACTTTTTCCAAAAGCACGTATATAACACCTCTAAGTTGGAAGACAAGCTCTTTAAAAACAGAATGTGATATTTAGGGGTTAAAGATCTTAGTTTTCATAAGGTACCGAAAACAATTCCTTTTCCAAAAAGACAGGGTCAGCAGACACAAACTGTAATAGCATACACAACTTGGGCAAAAATGTCTCCACCGTAATATTTCAGCCATAAGACATTACTTTTATCTTAGTGTTTAGAGATTTCAAGGTTGGAAATGGCTAATAGAGGTTATAGATACTGAACACCCAGTACTGAGTTTGAAGTTGGTTCATTCATTCATTCAGTAATGACTAAGTGCCTAGCTTACCAAGCACTTCACTGACAAACCAAGTGGTATTTTGCTGCCTTCTCCAGAAAGACCACTCAACAGCTTTGCTTTTCCAGGGTTCTGACTGACATCGTGGCCAAGTGCCATGAGGAGCAACTAGACCATTCTGTCCACTCCTACATTAAGGTACGAAATTGCCACTTGGGCATTGATCGTATCCCCTTGTGCTGTGTGGCTTGTCTCATTTCCTGTCTGCAATAAGTGGAAAGTTCCCCTCTTTAGCCGAATGGTGCCCACCCCAGTCATATTGAACTTTCCCTTTAGTGACTTAGAACTCCTTCTTTTTGCCTTGATGGGCTTACTGTATTGTTTCAATGTATAAATAATGCATACATGTGCAAATGAATATTTATATGGGGAGAAGAAGCAAAGAAAGAGGAGGAGGAGAAAACGAACGTACGGTCTTTTGAAATCAGCGTTAGAAATAAATGAAATTCCTCTGTAAGTTTAAGGAAGACGTCTCCTGTTGGTTTGTTGAATGCGCTGTGTTTCTTCTGTAATGTTTTCTTAGCTCTTTTTATTGTCTTCTCAGGCATTATTTCATTTTCCCAGTTACTGTCTATTTGTACCTGCTTCTGGTATGTTAAGTCCTTTTTCCTCCGGCATGAACCACCAGCCCATCCCATCAGTGTTCACTGCTTCCTCCAGTGGCCCTCGTCAGATGTTCACTTGGACGTGTTTATATTCCATTTTCAGTTGGCCTGTGAATTTATGCCAGTGAACTTGTGATGATGTTTGCACATTATAGTTCCAGCCTAAAGGTCATCTTCTTGAAGGAAAAGAAAAAACCCATCCAGAGATAAATAAAAGTATCTTATATTCCTTTATATATAAAGGACCTAAATTTCAACTTTTATGCATAGATTATCTCTTTTAGAGACATAGAACTTTTTAATTAAAAGAACCTATTCCATGAATATATATAGGTAGACATACACCCATGTAGTTTAGATATCTGAAAAGGCAACCAGAGAAGAATTTGGGGTCTTTTCTGCTAAAATTTTGTGACAGCAAGAAATAACAAGAAATTTTATTCTGGAGTGAACCCCTCTGGGATATTACCAGTGAGGAATTACTCCCATTATAGTTTTATATTAACATGTTTTCTATCTGTCAGAAAAATTAAATGTCTTCCCAAATATCTAAGTATGAGTGTGTGCCCTTAAAATAGCCCATATACAAAAAATAGTAATTTCACAATAATTTCCCTGTGGTATGATTTTACCCAATAAGATCTACAACTCAATTGCCAAAGGCCAGTTCCACCTACAAATGCCTTTTTAGTTGGCTCTCTAAGAGGCATAGCTTCTTTTTATAGGGTATTGATGAATTTACTATTCAACAGAATCATCTATAGAA
The DNA here is from genome assembly GCF_019320065.1 of Cervus canadensis. NCBI lineage: Eukaryota > Metazoa > Chordata > Mammalia > Artiodactyla > Cervidae > Cervus > Cervus canadensis. The sequence continues at coordinate 22,158,250 of NC_057409.1, forward strand.
TTTTCATTCTCTCAACCCTTATCCCAATTTTCCATTTCAAGCTCCAGAGGGCATGAAAGGAAAAGAATACCCCAATCTCTATCATACAAAGTCATCTCCTTTTCAACACACGTATTATTTACCTTGTTCCAGTAGAATTACCAAAAATTGTGTTTAGAACCCACTGATGTGACTATTTTCGTGACAGCCAAGGTTAGTTCCTGATGAGAGCCTTATATCAGCTCGTAGAAGCGATCTGTAATGCTCTTGGAGCAGTGTCCTGGCAGTGCTTCCTGGAGCAGTCTTTATTTTTAACCAGGATATTTAAAAAATCCTGACGAGACCATTTGATTTTGTGATGTAGGAAGATACTTATTGAGTTTGCTTTGTTTTCTCCAGTGGACCACGTTTTGTCAGTGTTTTAAATCTAGAAATACACCTACCTGGATTTTCAAGCGGATGACAATTCCTAAAGATGTTTCGTAACATAATTTCATATGTCTAAAACAGAGACAGACAAATACATATAACCAACTAAAATTTATTCTGGAAAAAGCACTAAAGTAGAAAATGGAAAACTAGATTCTAGTTAGGGTTAGATAGTTAACTCGGAGTGATCAGCCTGTCTGAACCTCACATTTCCTCTCTGTGAAGTGAGATGGGTGGACGAGATAAACATCCTACTATCTGACTCTGTGATTTGACTCCTGCTATAGTACATGGCTGACAGTCTGACCGTGACCAAGGAGTCTGATTTTTTTTTCACCCTTAGTGGAAAAAAATTATTTTCTAACATATACAATAACATTAAGCTCCACACCTAAGAGTTTAATGAAAACTGAGGTCAATACCTGCTTTGATGTCCTTGCAAGTGTGATAGTTGATTTGGTTCATACTTATTCAGAAATATACTAAACACCATTTCAAGTTCAGTGGTGCTAAATGCTGCTAACTCACTCCATCTACGATATCCAAAATGCACACATACACCCACCATGTCTTTTTCAAAGATGTATGTCTAAAGTCGATCTAATTAGATACCATCGTTTATAGCTATTCATGGGATTGACATGGTTTAGCCAAAATTTTAAAAAATTTCAGAGCTAGTCAAAATGCCCTTGGAGCTAAGTTACTGTGCATGGGATTAGATAGTTGATTACATTACCCTCGTAGGAGTCATAATCCATGAGGGGGAAAATTGTACTACTCTTGATTTTAGTTAGTTTCATGCGTCTCTTAGCCTTATTTTTCTCCTTTGGGATGAGCTTGGAGAAGTCAGACGCCTCAGGAGATTTAGGCATCAATGTGCTATGAAGTCAAAGACATAACTATAGACCCAAATGCAAAGTGCCTCTCCTTTGCTTCTTGTCTGTCTTCACCCTTGACTATAGTGAAGTCCAAACTGTGAATATTATAAAGAAATGATCTTCCTTGAGGCAAACCCAACCCATAAGTAAAACATTATAAGCATTTTGTATTTTAAATACATGTGCATGAATTGATACTTAAAATATATGAAGAAATATGAAAAACTAAACTATGACATGCACTCACTGTGCCAACAACCAGTCTTTTAAGGAAAAAGCCAGCAGCATTTGTTATCTTACTGACGGCCAATGTTTATGAACCTCTTGGTTGCTGTGTCTCAGCACGAGATGGTAGTGGATCCTGGGCTTGTGGGCAATTCTCCTACTGGCCTCTGGAAGGCACCAGTTTCCCCACTTGGCTATTTGAGTGGGTGCTCTACCCTTTCAGGATGAAGAAATGCTACCATGCCACCCACCTGTTGCCAGTGGAAGGAAGGAGAAGGGGAAATGTGCCCTAAGTAGGTGGGTCAAAGCCCTCCGTGTTTCCTCGAACCCGCTAAATTGCTCTCTGATCTTCTTTTTGATTTCTACTAAGAGTGTTTCAAGGAGAGCTTAGGTGAGCAAGGCTCTACCTGTACAAAGCCCTCAGTAGGAGCAGGTGTGTATTACACGTACCATTGGGCCTTCATTTATTTCATGAAAAAATCTGGCATGAGCAGATAATTTTGAGACATGAGTTATTCATGGAACATAATTTTTGACCCTTTGTGTTTAAGTATTTAACTTTTTTTCGCTGTTTGGATTTTCTTCAGTTTGTGTTCAAGACTACAGCATACAAGGAGAGAACTATACATGAAGAACTGGTTAAAAATATGACTGGTCTTTTGCAATCAAATGACTCCACAACAGTCAAGCATGTCCTGAAGGTAAAGAATTTAAAGATGGGCTTTCATTGGGATTGCTTACACTCAACTCTGAAGATGATAGGATTCATTGATTTTTATAGACCATTTCTCCTATGGTTCCTAGTATAAGCTTCGTGTTGGAACAGTAGCATGTGACCCCATGGACTGTAGCCCACCAGGCTCCTTTGTCCATGGGATTCCCCCGGCAAGAATACTGGAGTGGGTTGCCATGCTCCTCCAATGTTAAGAGAACAGATCATCTTTAAAAGTAGAATGAACTCAGGTCCTTTGGCCTAAAGGCAAAACGAATGACTCTTAAGAATGATCTAAAACATTCAAAAGTACTAAGTGTACCTAAAATTAAGTTTATGTGGTTTTTAGGCACAGTAAGAGGGAAAATACCAACAAAAGGGTTAATGGTGTATTAATGAATAGACTGACAGCAGAGAGGAGGCAGAGAAACAGCTACTCTTTGACCCCCAAAAGTTGCAACACATGCATTTGTAGTAACATAAAAGATGTTGAGAATAAAGATATAACTCTCAGTTATTATAGACTTGTGAATGTAATCCCCTGCTAAATTAATTATCTATCATGACTTGACAGATAGATGATTGATGAGTAAGTAGCTAGGGAGGGCTGAGGCTGGATCAATAAGCATCAGCATTTCACTAAAATCAAATTTGTCTAGGTCAAGTGGTTTGTTTAAGTTTAAATTAGCTGCATGAGTATATTCATTCAATTTATCCAGCAAATATGTTCCAAGTGCCTTCCATTGCAACAAACACCATCCTCACCATCCTTGGCACTTGTTATACATTTAGAGAATAGAATAAAGATCTCTGCCTTTGGGAAGCTTACACAGTACTGCAAGATGAAAAACAATAAACGACCCACATAATAGCAAAGTTAATTAAATTGCATGTTCAGGGGCTTCCCTGGCTGTCCAGTGGTTAAGACTCCACGTTGCCAATGCAGGGGGCTCAGGTTCAATCCCTGATCGGGAAATTAAGATCCCACGTGTGGGAAGGAGAGGTTGAGATGAACTGCAGGAGTCACGTTGATATATATACACTACCGTGTGTGAAACAGGTAGCTAGTGGGAAGCTGCTCTGTGACACAGGAAGCTCAGCCTGATGCTCTGTGATGACCTAGAGAGGAGGGGTGGGGTGGGGGGGTTGGGGAGAAAGGGAGGCTCAAGAGGGAGGCAGTGTATGTATACAAACAGCTGATTCATGTTGTACAGCAGAAATTAACACAACATTGTAAAGCGATTCTAATTTTTTTGTTTTAAAATAAAAAATAAATTTAAGAGTTAAAATTTTAAAATCAATTAAAAAAAAATCCCACATGCCAGGCAGTGTGGCCTAAAGATAAAAAAAAAAATAAAAATAAAGTCTTGTGAGGTTTTTAAAAATGTTGGGAAAAAATTGCATGTTCAGCAGTGAGAAGTAGCATGGGAAAAGAAAATATCAGGCAGGTAAGGGGATGGGGAGCCCTGCAGGCAGAGTGAGGTTTACAGTTTTAAATAGAATGGTCAGGATAGAGCTTGTGGAGAAGGAAAAACCTCAGCAAAACATGTGAAGGAGATGAGGGAGCTGGAGATGTTTAGGGTAGAACATTAAAGGGAGAGGGGAACACATATAGTACTTGTCATTCTTTGACTTATTTCACTAAGCATGTAATGCCCTCCAGGTCCGTCCATGATGTCACAAATAGCAAAATTTATTTCACTTATTTTTGGAATCTAAAATATAAAGCAAACAAGTGAGTACAACAAAACAGAAACAGACTTGGTGATACAGAGAACGAACTAGTGGTTATCTGAGGGGAGAGGTGTGAGGGGAGGGGCAAAATAAGTGAAGGGGATTAAGAGGTACAAACTGCTAGGTATAAAATAAACTACAGCAATGTAATGAACAGCACAGAGTATTGCCAGTGTTTTATAATAACCTTATGAGGAGTGCAATCCATAAAAATATTGAATCATTATTTTGTACACCTGAAGCTTACATAATATTGTTAAGTCAACTGTATTTCAATTAAAGAAAATAAAGATTGAGGGGAAGAGCTGTGTAATGTCGTAAGGCAGCAGCACCCCTGGTGGACATGGCTAAAGGATGGCAGGAAGGCCAGTGTGGCTAGAGCCACGTAAGCAAAGAGAGGAGGCAAGATGAAGTCAGAGAGGCACCAGGAAATTAGGCGGGTAGCGTAAGGCCTGTGGGCCATTGCAAGGGCTTTGGCTTCTGCTGGGAGAGAAACTGGGAGCCATGAGAGACCTTTGAAGGGAGAAGTGACTTGAGCTGACCTTGGTTCAAAAGGATCTCTCTGATGACTGCATAGAGAATAGACTGTAGCGGGGTGAGGGTGGAGACAGGGTCACTGGAGAAGGCTGCCTACCTAGCATCCTTGGGTATTCTTTGCTGCTGTTTGTGCTCAATTCTGTCTGACCCTCTGTGACCCCATGGACTGTAGCCCACCAGGGTCATCTGCCCATGGAGTTTTCTGGGCAAGAATACTGGAGTGGGGTACCATTTCCTACTGCAGAGGATCTTCCCAACCCAGGGATCAAACCCACATCTCTTGTGTCTCCTGAATTGGCGGGCAAGTTCTTTACCACTAGCACCACCTGGGAAGCCCTGGGTATTCTTTGGCCTTCTCCAAGTGCACCCCTTCTCATGAGACAAAGTGTGAGGGTAGTCAAAAGGAATGCCGCCTGGAGCTATAAGGATTCCTAAGAGCCCCCACCTTTAGAGCTTGTAGGTTTATTCCTGGGCTTGTAGGTTTATTCCTGGGCCAGCTTACACCTCTTTGTAAGTCTGTATTAAGAGGAAAACTCTTGTTGCCTGAGGGTGGCCCCAGAACCAAGGCAGGAGCAGCGTTTGATGGGAGAGAGGGACTGGTTTGTGGGCCGCACTTGAGCTTGCAGGCTGGACAATCACACCAGGTCCCTCAGGGCAGGACAGAGCCGCAGATGAGAGGAAGGGGTGGGCCAGGGTCGTGCTCTTCCTGTGCTCCCACATTCAGGTACAGTATTCCAAACTGTCTTGAAGTTGTATTTGTCAAGGTAGGAAGATCCAACATACTTTATTTAACACTCTGTTAGCTTTTAAATACTTACACACATACAAATGCAGCTTCCATTTTTACTCTTGCCTCTACCCATGGTAATGTTAAGGGTGGGCCTGCTACAACATTTAGTTTTGTTTAAGGAAAACACGTAGAACACCCCATGAATAAGTATTTCCTAAGATGACTGTCTAACCAGCCATGTCAAGTAAGCCAGTGTCTTGTTTTATACAGTCTTTGAGATGACTGGAAACAGAAATATCTGGCATTTACATTTTCCTTTAGAACTATGTTAAGGATGATCCTAACATAATGGAGACTGTATTATTGCTCTGATGCATTTAATTGCAAAGAATACATTCTAAGATAAAGATTTTGTAATACCACATGTTGTAAAGAACAGAATTGTCATTACTTTGCCATAAGATAATAAATTTCTGGTTGTCTTTTCTTTTCCTAACAGCATTCCTGGTTCTTCTTTGCAATTATTCTAAAATCCATGGCACAGCACTTGATTGACACAAATAAAATTCAGGTAAGATCACATGTAATGAAATAGCATCCAACAATTATGCTCATGAATATTCTCTTAATAATGAATATTCTCTTATTAGTTCCATTTTTATTTGTTTTATAAACCTTACTGATGTATGCTCACTGCTTTAAGAATTTTTTTATCTGGACCACTTTTAAAGTCTTTATGGAATTTGTTACAGTATTACTTCCGTTTTATGTTTTGGTTTTTTGATCGCAAGGCATGTGGAATGTTAGCCTCCCCCAGAGAGAGAGAGTGTTAGTCACTCAGTCATGTCCAACTCTTTGTGACCCCATGGAGTGTAGCCTGCCAGACTCCTGTGTCCATGGAATTCTCCAGGCAAGAACACTGGAGTGGGTAGCCATTCCCTTCTCCAGGGGATCTTCTCAACCCAGGGATTAAGCCTGGATCTCCTGCATTGCAGGCAGACTCTTTTTTTTTTTTTTTTTCCAATTATTTTTATCAGGTGGAGGCTACTTACTTTACAATATTGTAGTGGTTTTTGCCATACATTGACATGAATCAGCCATGGAGTTACATGTGTTCCCCATCCTGAACCCACCTCCCACTTCCCTCCCCATCCCATCCCTCTGGGTCATCCCAGTGCACCAGCCCCGAGCACTTGTCTCATGCATCTAATCTGGACTGGCAATCTGTTTCACACTTGATGATATACGTATTTCAATGCTGTTCTCTCAGATCATCCCACCCTCACCTTCTCTCATAGACCCCAAAAGTCTGTTCTATACATCTGTGTCTCTTTTTCTGTCTTGCATATAGGGTTATCATTACCATCTTTCTAAATTCCATATATATGCATTAGTATACTGTATTGGTGTTTATCTTTCTGGCTTACTTCACTCTGTATAATGGGCTCCAGTTTTATCCATCTCATTAGAACTGATTCAGATGTATTCTTTTTAATGGCTGAGTAATATTCCATTGTGTATATGTACCACAGCTTCCTTATCCATTTGTCTGCTGATGGGCATCTAAGTTGCTTCCATGTCCTGACTATTATAAACAGTGCTGCGATGAACACTGGGGTACACATTTCTCTTTCAGATTTGGTTTCTTTGGTGTGTATGCCCAGGAGTGGGATTGCTGGGTCATATGGCCCAGCAATGTCCAGTTCTATGTCCAGTTTTTTAAGGAATCTCCACACTGTTCTCCATAGCGGCTGTTAGTACATGTTAGTGCATTCCCACCAACAGTGTAAGAGGGTTCCCTTTTCTCCACACCCTCTCCAGCATTTATTGCTTGTAGACTTTTGGATAGCAGCCATTCTGACTGGCGTGTAATGGTACCTCATTGAGGTTTTGATTTACATTTCTCTGATAATGAGTGATGTTGAGCATCTTTTCATGTGTATGTTAGCATCTGTATGTCTTCTTTGGAGAAATGTCTGTTTAGATCTTTGCCCCATTTTTTGATTGGGTCATTTATTTTTCTGGAATTGAGCTTCAGGAGTTGCTTATATATTTTTGAGATTAACCCTTTGTCTGTTTCTTCATTTGCTATTATTTTCTCCCAATCTGAGGGCTGTCTTTTCACCTTGCTTATAGTTTCCTTTGTTGTGCAAAAGCTTTTAAGTTTAATTAGGTCCCATTTGTTTATTTTTGCTTTTATTTCCAGTATTCTGGGAGGTGGGTCATAGAGGATCTTGCTGTGATTTATGTCGGAGAGTGTTTTGCCTATGTTCTCCTCTAGGAGTTTTATAGTTTCTGGTCTTACGTTTAGATCTTTAATCCATTTTGAGTTTATTTTTGTGTATGGTGTTAGAAAGTGTTCTAGTTTCATTCTTTTGCAAGTGGTTGACCAGTTTTCCCAGCACCACTTGTTAAAGAGGTTGTCTTTTTTCCATTGTATATCATTGCCTCCTTTGTCAAAGATAAGGTGTCCATAGGTTCGTGGATTTATCTCTGGGCTTTCTATTCTGTTCCATTGATCTATATTTCTGTCTTTGTGCCAGTACCATACTGTCTTGATGACTGTGGCTTTGTAGTAGAGCCTGAAGTCAGGCAGGTTGATTCTTCCAGTTCCATTCTTCTTTCTCAAGATTGCTTTGGCTTTTTGAGGTTTTTTGCATTTCCATACAAATTGTGAAATTATTTGTTCTAGTTCTGTGAAGAATACCGTTGGTAGCTTGATAGGGATTGCATTGAATCTATAGATTGCTTTGGGTAGTATACTCATTTTCACAATATTGATTCTTCCAATCCATGAACACGGTATATTTCTTCATCTGTTTGTGTCCTCTTTGATTTCTTTCATCAGTGTTTTATAGTTTTCTATATATAGGTCTTTTGTTTCTTTAGGTGGATATACTCTTAAGTATTTTATTCTTTTTGTTGCAATGGTGAATGGTATTGTTTCCTTAATTTCTCTTTCTGTTTTCTCATTGTTAGTGTATAGGAATGCAAGGGATTTCTGTTTGTTAATTTTATATCTGCAGGCAGATTCTTTACTGTTTGAGCCATCAGGGAAACCCCTTAGTCCCCCAGTCAGGGATTGAACCCACACACCTTGCCTTAGAAGGCAAAGTCTTAGCCACTGGACCACCAGGAAAGTCCCTGCTCATTGCTTTCTATGTGGGAGACATGATTGTTGTGTCAGTACATGTCCTTCAGAGGCAGATGGCAGGACAAAGTTAGAAAAGCAAAATGACTGTAAAGGATAAGAGGACAGGCCAAAGGACTAGAGAAGTCTGATGCCTGTGAAAGAAGATGGCAAAGGAAGGAGAATTGGCTGGAAACAGCCTCACAGTGAGAAAGTTTTAGCTGGACCAATGGGCTGTCTGAGAGCAAAGAATGTTCATGAGAAAAGTCCTGCATTGGGCAGATGATCTGACTCTGGTACCTTTGCAAACTTGGAGCAGCCAGGGAGAATGTGACCTTGGTGACCTGGGCATGGTCTCTTGAGTACATCCCCAAAACTCCGAAGCTGTTTCATTCATCACAGCAGATTTTGTATCAAAGGAATATCTGAGCTGTGCATATCCTTGGCTGCTGCCTGTGGTCCATGGTCCACAGATTACACTATATTTTGCAAATGTCTCTGATTCTGCCCCTCCATAGCTTCCCTGGGCCTCTCTTCCCAAAAAATGAAGGCTAGTGGGATTTGATTAACTGTAACCTGTTACTATGGAGAAGGAAATGGCAACCCACTCCAGTACTCTTGCCTGGAAAATCCCATGGACAGAGGGGCCTGGTGGGCTACAGTCCATGGGGTCGCGAAGAGTCTGACATGACTGAGCGACTTCACTTTCACTTTTCACTTTCATGCATTGGAGAAGGAAATGGCAACCCACTCCAGTATTCTTGCCTGGAGAATCCCAGGGATGGAGGGGCCTGGTGGGCTGCTGTCTATGGGGTCGCACAGAGTCGGACATGATTGAAGCAACTTAGCAGCAGCAGCAGCAGCAGCCTGTTACTATGGCTGGCCTCAGGACCATATGTGGTTCTCATCACCCCCCTCCTCTGCCATTCATTCTAAAGTCCCCTCACCCTCAGCCAGCAGCTCTGAAGGTCTCTGTCACTTACCTGTGTTGTGGCCCAAACACTCATTCCAAAGAGGTCCAGAGTGGTCTCAGCCTTTAGAAAACAAACTCTACTCTACTCAGACCATTTGTAGTTACAATTGGGTAAGGAGGATCAAGAAGCTCCCAAGTGGATTCCCTGAGTTCCACACGTATTTCTCTCTGTTCTCTTTGTGGGTAAGACCAAGCAGAAACTGCAGACACTATACCTCCTTCACTGGGAGACTAAATCAGAACAGTATTGCATGGGGTGGGGATGGTAGTGAATAGCGATATTTATCCTCATTTATATGAGTATATTTATACTTCATTTATACTCTTGGTGGGGGAGGGGCAGTGTCCGAGGCCAAAACCTATAGAGCCCTTTGGAGAAGGACTTTAGAATCATTACATTAGACAGTTACTCAAGCTGCAGGACACTTTCTTTAGGGACCCTGTCTCCTCTTCAGTCAGTGTGTACCAGATTTGAGAACTGACTCAGGTCCGCGAAGACAGAGGCCAAGTTATCCTTGGCCTCTCCACCACGATAGCCCCACAGGTCAAGCATCTAGTGTGTGTTTACTCCAAATGCCAATTGTGTCAATACAAATTATACTTTTAGACCAGGTAAATGGCTGGTGGTCGGATCTTTGAACCCAGTGGACCTGCTGCTAATAAAACTTAGGACTACTTTATTAATCCTGTGAGTTTCTACTCTAAGTGGGTAGACATGATGGTATTTTGGTCTCCAGATATCAACATCAATTCAGATCCTGTGTCCACTAGAGCTTCAAATGTTTGAGTATTCCCCCTAGTGTAATCACCTAAGAAAAGCCCACAGAGTCCTTTGGAGAAGGACTTTAGAATCATTACATTCGACACTTACTCAAGCTGCAGGACATTTTCTTTAGGGACCCTGCCTCCTCTTCAGCCAGCGTGTACCATATTTAAGAACTGACTCAGGTTCAGGAAGATGGAAGAGTCACGGTTATTTGTTGGAACAGAGATCCTTGTCTTCTGATGGTCCATTCTTGTCTTATTGGTGGATATGAAGCAATGCCATTGTTGCCTGCTGCCTGTCTTGTCCCTAGGGATTCCATACATCATTAACCAGCCCTAAAGCTTCCTGAGAGTCAAGCCCCCTTGGCTGCGCTCCAGACTTGCCATTTGTCTTGATCATCACAGCCCTGGAGATTAGGTGCAATCACGTGACCTCTGTATATAGGTGACCATCATCCTCATGGCTGTTAGTGAGCCAACACTGTATTTGTCTCTCCCACCTGCAGAGGGGAGATCCCACTGAATGTCTTAGGGATGTCAGTCCCCAATACCTTCTGGATGGCTTTGGTGCATAGTGGGTCTTCTGGGCTCATATTTCCATTCCTATATGTCCACCTCCCTCTGCCTTTTTATTCCTTCCTCTATCATCTGCCAGAGCAACCCAGGTATTTTTCATCCTGCTTAAAATGAGCCATCTCCAGGACTCTTAAGAGCCACCTAACAGTGAGTGCTCCATCCCCTGAATTCTTGTTTAAGCCCATGTCCTGACAAAGTGCCCTTAAGTCTATGAATTTGAACTTGTCCACTCTTTCATTTTGGCCATGTTGATCAAACACCCTCAACATTGTCTCAGTGGTACTCCCACATGACCCTTGCTAGTACATGCTGTGCTGTTTTGAGTTGCTCAGTTGTGTCCAACTCTTTGCGGCCCCATGAACTGTAGCCCACGAGTCTCCTCTGCCCGTGGAAGAACCCTCTGAGAGGCAGACAGCACATCCCTGGTGCCTCTGCTTTCTTATCCTCATCGATTCCTATTCACTAGGAAGTGCCAAATGCCTTCTCAACACTGAGCTCTAGAAGCGAAAGGTTCCTTGTATTGGCTGCATGTTTTGTTTTCCATCAGCCCCTTCTTCCTAATGCAACTCCCAAATGCCTAAAACTCAGCCCCTGCATTCTGCACCGGGTCCTTGGGACCTCTGCCCTATCATCGCCCAGGTTTTCCAGCAGGTTCCAGCTTGCAGCTGGGGATCCGACCTTCCGGTCACCTCACTGCCTTCCTCGCCTTCCTGAGACAGAAAGCCCACCATCCCCAGCTCAATAGTTCTCCCCTCTCAAGCCCTAGGGATAGACTTCTGGAGAAGAATTTAAAATATTACTCATTGGGAATTCCCTGGTGGTCTAGTGGTTAAGACTCGGCACTTTTCACTGCTGGGGACAGGGTTCTGTCCCTAGTCAGGGAACTAAGATCCTACAAGCCGTGTGGCACAACCAAAAAAAATTAAATTGAAAAATAAAAATGTTACCTGTGTATACTAATCAGCCTGTCTTGGGGTTAAGAGTGGGAGTAGGCTTCAAGGGGAATTTGAAAGGAAGGCAAAAGAAGGTGGGGGGTAGGAACAGAGGAATTATCAAGGTCCAAGATGTTAATTCATGTCCCTGTGAAGAAAATGTTGGCACTGATGTGTTTAATGTCTCTTAGAGGACTAACACAGTGAAAAGAGGATAAAGACAATTGTGCTTTGATTATCTAAAACCTGATTGTTGCTTTCACAGGTGAATCATTTACCCTTATTTCTCAAGGTATATGGAGCAGAATGAAAAATGATATATGCAGTTAAATCCATTAGGTTTATTTGTTGTCAATTTAATTTTATTTCAGTAGTAAACTTTGAATATATACAGAGAGTAACCATGAGATTCTCAAAGTGACAGTCATTTCCTGGTAAAAATGGCTTAAAAAAGCCAGCCGAAGTCAACTGCAACATTCTGTAGTTAATCAGTGTTTGTGCTATGCAGTTTCTGTAATTTTAGCCTCCATGGTTTTTATTCTTGCATCATGGAAGGTTGAATGCTTAGAACTGAAGAAAATAAAGGTTAATCAGACTCTCAATTGTCTGTTTCTGTCTATAGTGAAATTACAAGTCTAATTTTAAAGCCATCTTGTAATGGTGAATGAATCTTACCTATCTTGTGCAAAGAAATTCTATAAATTCATGAAGCAGTGACAGAAATGGGAAAACTCAGCTGCCTGAAATTTTCTGAGTTAAAATAGGAGGGGTGGGTTTCTGGACCTGAGGGCACTCTTTAGGGGCCTATGGAGTTTTTCTCTGTATGTTGTATAATCTCACAGCCAAACCATTTTTTATCTTATGGCAAAAGCGTTTTGACAGTGAAGTCTCGCTGACACATGCTATGGGCATTTGCTAAGACCATTGAGTTAAGACCAGCCGGTATAGACTTCCATCTATAAGATGAATAGCGTTTGAGCATCTAATGGAAAACATGGTGACTATAGTTGATAGCACTGTATTGTATACGTGAAATTTGCTAGGAGAGTAGAACTTAAATGTTCTCTTGCCAAAAATATGTATGTGAGCTGATGAATGGCTTAATTAACTAGACGAGGGGTGGGGATTCTTTCACAAATTATTATGTGCATGAAAACACCAGAGTGTATGGTTTAAATATGTTATAATTTTGTATGTCAGTTATGTCTCTTATAAAACTGAAATAACTTTTTTTTCCCCTTTATTTATTTATTTATTTTTTCAGTGGGTTTTGTCATACATTGATATGAATCAGCCATAGAGTTACACGTATTCCCCATCCCGATCCCCCCTCCCACCTCCCTCTCCACCCGATTCCTCTGGGTCTTCCCAGTGCACCAGACCCGAGCACTTGTCTCATGCATCCCACCTGGGCTGGTGATCTGTTTCACCATAGATAATATACATGCTGTTCTTTTGAAACATCCCACCCTCACCTTCTCCCACAGAGTTCAAAAGTCTGTTCTGTACTTCTGTGTCTCTTTTTCTGTTTTGCATATGGGGTTGTCGTTACCATCTTTCTAAATTCCATATATATGTGTTAGTATGCTGTAATGTTCTTTATCTTTCTGGAAATAACTTTTATAAAAAAGCTAGCTAGTACTCACAACTTAGAAAACATTTCAAACTAATATCTGTACTCATTCAGTTATTTATTCATTGATTTCTTATAGTTGTTTATTGGAGGACCCTTATTAATGGTTTTAAAAATCAAAATAATTGATTTTTAAATTAGAAAACTGTGAATCAAAGAAAATCTAGAATAATAGTCATTGAACCATTCATAGTAGTTATTTCCTGAGAAGGCAAGAAGGGGTATTAAGAGGTTATAAAAAATGTTACATTTCTATGTTGTCTGAATAGTTTGAAATTCACATATAATTTATAATGAAAAAGTGAAAGTTTTATTGGCCAAAATAGAAGAAAAATTCACTGACAAGTGGAAATGGTGACCTTGAAATTGAAATGGCTTCTAATTTCACTATTGCTTTCAAGTTTCCAAAAAGACTTTTTGTTTGATAATAAATAGAATGAAGTCTTACAGGTTATGCTTTCCAGGCTTAGTATTTCACAGATCTCATTGTAAAGAAATGATCCATTCTTTCCTTAGCTTTCTCGGCCTCAAAGATTTCCCGAATCTTTTCAAAATGAATTGGACAATCTTGTCATGAGCCTTGCTGACCACATGATTTGGAAAAACAAAGACGCACTTGAAGAAACAAGAAGGGCAAACCACAGCGTTGCCAGATTTCTTAAGGTACCTTATACAAAGTCATGATTCTCTTCAAGCCTGTGTGGTAGTGGCTATGAGATACTCTACGTGTTAATTAAGTTACTGGTTCATTTATGATGAAAAGTCAAAAGACTACCATGATTAGATGAATGCTTTCATCTATATGTCTTTCTTGCTTGGAATACTTTCTGATTTTTTTTTTCCAATTTGGAGTCCTATGGAACAAAAATCAAGGTTAGAGAAAAATATTTGCTTGAATATTGCCAAATGTAGGACTTCTAAATATTTTTAAAGAGACAAATGAGATTTTTAAAGGAGAACTTGTCCTGAGGCAATATTTTTGTCTCAGACTTTTCTATCCTTGATGTGATATTTTGGCATGGCTACAGCTCCCACAATGATGCCAAATAGCCACTTTGGAAAAACTTGGGGGAATTGAGCATTTTTGTTGTTTTACTTCCAGGCTCTTTTTTACATGATGAAAATATTATAAATTAGCTACATAAGAGGAAAATGATCAGTTAAAGTATTGAGTAACATAAAGTGAAATATATATATATGTATACATATATATATTTAGCAATATTTCTTTATATTAAATTAGGAAGAAAAATGAGCTTAGTCCAAAAATAGCTAATGTAGAATGACGGTGTATCACTCAGCAGATAATACATCCAATCAGAAAGATAATGTTTTTCTTCTGTTCCTTCTTTTGCCCAACTATTGACTATTGGTGACCTTGATGAAGGCACTTTTCTTGATTTTTTGTAGTAGACACCAAGACATACTGGATAATGGTGGGAACTTATCAATAAATACTAGTAACAAAGAGACTATGGAGATAGATGGAAAATTAGCTGAAGTTGTCATTAGTGAATTTTAATTCAGTCTAATTTCTTTTTTGATGTATTAAATGCTATTTCAAATTATGTACTATGCATGTTTACCTCTTGAATTTTCTTTAGTGTTTTACATCTTATTGTTGCTTATTTCTTGCTTCAAGAAAGAGAAAGAGGTGGTCAGGATTAAGGAAGAAGAGAATAAAATAGAAAAAAAATTTACTCTAATTTTCTACCACATTTTAAGACCTATGAGAATAAAGTTTGTTACTATGCTAGTAGTTTATTTGAAATGCTTGATGAAAAAGAAAATTTGGAGAAATGACATGTCCAATTTGTAAGCACACTGCATTTAAGAAACATCTGCAGATCATTCTTCCCTAAATTGCAAAAAAAAAAAAAAAGTTGCATAAGCAAGTCTCTTAAAAAGAGAAAAGACCCCTTATCTACTCTCTTTGGCTTAAATGTTGTGTACTTATTAGAAAAAAATATGCTTTCCTTGGACCTCATTTATGCAAAAGTATCTTCTGGTGGTACATAAAGTAATGTCTAACCTGAATGTCCAAGGTGAAAAGAGACACAAAGTATACAGCTAATGGTGAAACCAGTGGTTTGTGAAAGCTGTGGGTAAAAAGCGTGGATTGACAATAGATGAACAAATATAGTCTGTAAGATATATGGATCCATGAACTGCAAACTGAAAGCAGTACTTTTGTGAAGTTCATAAATGGAAACACTAACTTCGTATATTGTACATTATGAAAATCCATTGTACAAGCATTGTTTTCAGATTATTGTTTTGATGGAATTTGACACAGAAAGCTTTTTTTAAAATGTTTGTGAAGTTTATTATATGAATCATTTGAATGTGGACAGGAAAAGAGAAAAGAAGATGACATAATTTTTTGATGTAAAATTGAATGTAGTCATTTGGCATAATGCACGTGAATTGATGAACTTTGAGTGTTCAGCTGCTCAACACTGCCCCACTGTTGGCGTTATAAAACTTTTGTATTCCCAGAAAATAGTTATTCACTTAACTTAGGTTTCAAATGGCTTTTATCTCTTTTGGTTGTTGAATTCTACATTAGTAATACTGTAAATTAGTTGTCATCAGAATTTAACAATTGAAGTATCATAACACCTTGGTTGTACCAAGATTGTTTTCCAAAAATGGAGAATGTGGTACCTCCAGGGTGACCACATGAAAGTGTCCTAGGTGAGAAAGTGTCCTACTTTATCTTACATCATGGGAAAATAATGTTTTTGTAGCACTTAGGCCAGAAACCTTGTCCATTTCTCTGACTCTTCTCTCCTAGAGATAAATAGGATGCAAATGCATCCATGGCTACATATGTAGCTTCTGTAATTTTTCTTTGCACTGACAATCTGGGTCACAACTCTAATTTATCTTAGAGTACCTGTCTAGATACTCATCTCTTGCAAATATAATACCAAGGAGGTAGCAAAGGAAAGTTCATTCTGATTTTAATTGTCCTTCTTAGACAGCCGTGTCTTTTTACCCACTCTTCTGACTATTCTCTACTTTATTTCAGTTTGCTTTTGGAAACCATTTGGCAATCATCTAATACAAAAGACAGATTTTGGTAGCAAAATATTTTAAAGAAACATCTGTGATATTTCTCTCTAAATATCAAAAAAAAAAAAAAGATGGATAAGCAAGTCTATGAAAGGGAAAGTCTTCATATTTACTCTGTTTCACTTAAATGTTCTGTGTTTGTGAAATAAATAAATGTTTTCTATAAACTCCATCTATGCAAAAGTTGCTGTAGCGGTACATAAGTTAATACCTAGTTAATGCAAAGTTAATACCTAGTAAAGTGCTGCATAAATTAATCCAGACGAAAAAGAAAAAGATGGACCAAGTGGTTTTTAAAATAAAAAAGGAAAAGGGTATCAGATTGCATGTTTTGTAATTTGAGTTCATAACTGATCGCTAAACAAACTATAGAATAAAATTCTCATTGGTTCTCACAGTTTGTGAAACAAAAGAAATAATTTTTTATTACAATATATCTTTGCATGTTTAATTTAGAATATTTTCCTTTATTAAGCCAAACTGAGAAAAAGTCTGATAGGATATGTTATTCTTTATATCAACAGTCTGCAAATTTTTTTCTGTAAAGGGTCAAATGTTAAATATTTTTAGTTTTGCAGACCATACAGTCTCTGTGACAAGTACCCAACTCAGCTAGAAACAATCATAGACCATTCTCTGTTAGTCACTCAGTCGTGTCCAACTCTTTGCAACTCCATGGAGTGTAGCCTGCCAGGCTCCTCCATCTTTTGGGATTTTCCAGGCAAGAATACTGCAGTGGGTTGCCATTTCCTTCTCCAGGATATCTTCCTGACCCAGGGATTGAACCCCGGTCTTCTGCATTGCTGGCAGACTCTTTACCATCTGAGCCACCAGGGAAACCCATAGAATGTTCACCATGACAATATATAAACAAATGGGTGCAGCTGTGTCCCAATAAAACATTATTTACAAAAACAAACAGTGGGCCAGTATTGGCTCATGGAACATAGTTTGCCAAAGCCTGCTATAACTCATTTTCTGCTAATATGGAAGGTTAATATAAATTATTTTAAAACAAAAGCAGAGAAGCCCCTCCATGCCTTAACAATGAGTGAAAAATCCTCTGCTTTTGGGGTTAAGAAGATGCTGAAATGGGCCAGAAACAGGGTTCTGATGACAGGAGAGACACATTTGATGAAGCTTGACCTGCAGGAGGGCTCTCTATAGGAAAAAGGCTGATTGTACTGACTTTGTATCTTAGGAACAACCTGCCCTCTTATCACTCACTGTCCCTTGAAAAGAGGGTGACAAATTCACCACATAGAAGGTCATATCTCAAGAAACTCTGAGTTTTCCTACACCCCAGGGTAGGCACCCTCCTCCTCATTTTCCCCATTCATGGGTGGTGGAGTTTGGTCTCCTTTGAAAGCCACCAGATTAGCTACAGTAGCCTCTGGAAGGTGGCAACTGCAACCTTTCAATGACAGGACTCAGATTCCTCCTCCGTCTAATCAAGGTGCCCTGTGACTTGACCAAAGTGCTTCTGCTCTTGCACTCTTTCTTGAGAAGGTTCTAGAACCCACAGTTATACTAGATGGTCTTCCTCTCTGCAAAGTGAGACCCAAGCTGCTTCCCAGCAGGAAGGAGACAGCAATAGCAGAGGTCTCCAGGGAGAGAGCTCCACATTGGGAATATTCCAAGGGTCACCAGTTGGGACTTCATTCTACAGATGGAGAACCTTAGAGAACGTGACCCACTTGCTGAAAGCCTGCATAGTGCAGAGGACGTCAAAGCCCTCTCCCTCCCCTCCTCCCAAGATAAGTTCTCTACATCTTCTGCACCTGTGATTATGCTCTGGTGTTACCTTTCTTCACTGTTCTATTGGGAGATAGGAGGATCAGGGAGCCATTGACTTTTTTTACTAAAGGGAGATGATTGAAAGAACTTAAATTCATACTGAAAATGAGAATATAAATGAAGTAGTATGTAATGAATAGGTACATGAAAAAAAACTCAGAATAAAACATAGAAAAATGGAAAGGGAAACAAAACATATGATTGACCAATCAACTGGAAACATGTTATTAGAGAAAATAACTCATGTTTATACATGGGCATATTTCAGTGGGAAACCTTCCACTTGGTATACTACCTATAGGGCTTTCCAGGTGGCACTAGTGGCAAAGAATTCGCCTGCCAATTCAGGAGACATAAGAGACACGGGTTCCATCCCTGGGTCAGGAAGATCCCCTGGAGGAGGTGGAGGAGGGCATGGGAACCCACTCTGGTCCTGGCAGGCTACAGTCCATAGAGTTGCAAAGAGTTGGACATGACTGAAATAACTGGGCATGCACACACGCATACTCCCTATAACAAGATTTTATGTCCAGTCCTTTCTGAGAAAAGAGATTTGTTTGTAAAACTGAGGAGAAACTAAGAAATACAAAACCATTACGATGGACCCTACTGGACTCTGGATGAGAAAGAAGCCTTCTATACTGAGTGATACAGCAGCTGAGAAATTTTCCCACATGGTACACATGCTTGCACACTTGTGGATGGGTAGAATGAAACACACATGCAGTGATGACCTCCATAAGCTAATCTACTATAGTGCCCAAGATGCTGCATAGGAAACATGGTCCATGCCCACTTCACACTTTTCCAGTGCAGGAACTGGCCCCTGTAGCTTGGTTACTGGTTACATGACCATTAGTCTTTGGGATAGAGAGCAGATGCTGAGCTGACTTGCAATGCTTGCCTGACTCCTCTAAACCTACCTACTGCTTGAGACTCTCTTATTATAGTTACGAGAGTGTGAAGACAGAGTAAGACAGACAGTGAACAGCTCACTGAGAAATCTCAGGCTCTCTTACCTTCACTCTTCAAATTCAAGCTGCCTTGGCTGAAAAGAAAAGCTATTGAAAGAGGCCAGTGAGACTGCAAAAGGTTTCCCTGACGTGTCTCTGCTGCCCCTGTTCCTATCTGATGTTGTACAGTTAATGATCTTCACCTAAGGAACTGTGGAAAAAAAAATATTAAAAAACAATAATAAAATGTAGCAAAGTGGTTAAAAAATAGACAAGTAAAAGCTAAAAATTTCACAAAAAAAAAGAAAGCTAAAAATTTCTATATTAAATGGAAAGGGCTTTGCAATATCTCATTGCAAAGCTCCAAGAGATGTTTTATGAAAAATGATAAATATGGGTTTGTCACTTTCTGGTGTGTGTCCTATATCTGGTATTTTAATTAGCTGCCATATGTGGATGAATGCTTAAGCATATTGTAGATATTGTTCAAACATTTATTGTATAACACATTTAGTGAAATGTTATTTTGCTTCAATATTTCTAATCATCTTTTCTAACATCTTTAATGATCCTTAAAAACATCTGAATTTAGAATTTTATTTTTTTTTTAGCGCTGCTTTACATTTATGGACCGGGGTTTTGTGTTTAAGATGGTTAACAATTACATCAGCATGTTCTCCTCTGGCGATCCCAAGGTAAGAACCACGTTCAGGGGTGATGGCTTTCTAAACTGTTGCATTACAAATAAATACACTGGTCTCTGTGTATAATCTGTCTAAAATAATAACCTATCCATTATTTGTATCAAAAAATAATTTCTATACAATGAAAGGCAGGCTTTTAAAATGGCTCATCAGCTCAGCAAGTCTTCCAAGTCCTCCCTTCATGGGGGACAAATGGGCATGGAGTTGAAAGTGTTTACATCTCATTTCTGTTTCTTGTGGGCTGTGAGAGGAGTGATTCTGGTTGCAATTCTTCTTCTTCAGGTTTTCCCAGGACTGTCTTGGTTTTAGCAAGTTCCACTTCTCTGGAAATTTTCAGTCTTGGGAAAAATGGAACAGTTGATCACCTTACATAAATATTGATTCTGTGTCGGGAGACAGGAGACAGTACTAATATCTAGGGAGCAGTGGTTCCCAAAGTGTGGTTCCTAGACCAGTGATCTCAGAGCTGAGCTACTGCAGGTGGGGCCCAGAAATCTGGAATGCAGCAAGGTTCCTATCACCTTCAGGTGATTTCTGTGTTCTTTCAAGTTTGAGAACCACTGAGCTGTATAATATGGCATATGCCAGAGGGACATAAGACTGGAAATGGGCCAGACTCTGAAACTTGTATCATTAAGCATTTAGGCTCTTTGTGTTGCAACCGACAGAAACTTACTCCAATTTGAGCAAAAGGGACTTTATTGGAAGGATATTGGGAGAACTAGGCTTAGAAAAAAACAGAGACCAAGGCACTTCCAGGGCAAAAGAGTAATCACAAAGGATGAACCTGGGGCCAAGGTCTGCTGCTCCTTAAATAATGAAATGGGACCATTTTCTCCCTCTTAACACTCTGCTTACATGTATATAGTGGAATATTACTTGGCTGTAAAAAATGAAATAAGGACATTTGCAGCAATGTGGATGGACTTCGAGATTATCTAAGTGAAGTAACTCAGAGAAAGACAAATACCATATGATACAACTTATATGTGGAATCCAATTTTTTTAAGATACAAATAAATTTATTTACAAAACAGAAATGGACTCACTCAAATTTATGGTTGCCAAAGAGGAAGCATGGGGGGATGTGGTAAATAGGAGATTGGGATAAACATATACAGATGGTAATATATAAAATAAATATCTAATAAGGACCTACTGTATAGTGCAGGGAACTCTAGTTAATATTCTATAATAACCTACTTGGGAAAAGAATCTAAAAAAGAATGGATATATATATATTATAACTGATCCACTTTGCTGTACATCTGAAACTAACACAACATTATAAATCAACTGTACTACAATAAAAAATTTTTTTAAAAGATTTACACTCCAGAGAGGAAGCACGTAACCGGTCTGCTTTGGGTCATGTGGAAGAGAGGGCACCTGAATTAATAACTCCCCATTAACCTTTCCCCATCGGGAGGAAAATAAGTCCCCAAGAGAAGTCATCTACATTTTGGGAAAGAATATAGAAATACATTTACAAATATATAAATAGAATGTATTTACACTTATAGAAATAAACAAATGTAGAAATTCCAAAAGTAAATAATGATCTTCTTGGAGCATTTCATGTTAGGCTTAGGAGCCTGAAGGTTAATTTTTAGCTGTGGAGATTTAGCAAGGAGAACTGCATGATTATATGTCATTCAGTTTTGAAAATCCAGTTCTTTCTGTAAATATTTTTTGAAAAAATGTCCTTCATTAGTGCTCCAATTATGCATGAAATTTGCAGAATATCCTTTTAGGTATGATTCCAGTGACCCTAAATTATATATCTTATCAAAGACCAAATGGAACATACACAATGAAGAGTGATTACCATGTAATTTAATTATGTTCCTTTTCACTTTGATGTACAAAGGATTAAGTCAAATACTACCCTTGTTTGAGATGTCAGTATTCTAAATTACTGACTAAAGTTGTCACAAATTATGATTCTAAAATATCTGAGCAAATGAAATATATTTTATTTTGTTAGATGTTTTTAGGGAATAAAATGAACACAAGCTAACTGAGTCTTAAAAATTGATTACTTAGTTTGCATGACAATGAAAATAGAATGGTTATGGACTTGCTAATTGTTCCTATTTATGCAGTTGTATTAAGCTGTTTTGGATCATGTTTGCACTTCATTTATCACTGTCCTACTCAAAACATTGAGATGACAGACCTGTTTGCCAGAGCAAGAAAGGGGTGGAATGAGATAATGTACTCTCAGAATAAATGGAAGATGGAGAGAGATTTACTCTTAAGTTTAGATTATCTGCACCATTGTCTTCCTTAGCGCTGGATCTTAGAAGTTGATTGGAGTGATCTGTTCTTCAAGCTGAATGTAGTTGTACACCTTAGTACATGTGATGAGGCACTGTTTTTCTCAGAATAAATATATTTTGCTATATGCTAAAAGAAGTGAAAAAATAGAACTCAGTAAGATTGTATCACATAGAAGCTCAAGGTAGGTTGCAAATGAAATCACTTCCTGAACAGGCCTTGACCAATCTCCAAAAATAGGGAGCCTGACTACATTTACCACTTTAGAGGGGACAAAATCCTTTAAACTTAACAATGATCCAGTGGTCACACAAAAGTAACTCCACTTCCTTTTTAGAGATAAGATTCAAGTGCAGATTTTCTATTGACTTTCTTAGTGTGTGAATAATAGTCATTCTTTTGCCTCTTTTTCAGACCTTATGCCAGTATAAATTTGATTTTCTCCAAGAAGTATGTCAGCATGAACACTTTATTCCATTGTGTCTCCCCATAAGATCAGCAAACATTCCAGGTAATAAGTCCCAGATTTTTATCAGTTCCTACAAAGGGAACACATCTATTTGTTTGTCTTACCTTTTCTGTTTGTATTCCTGTTTCCTCAGTTTTGGTTTTGTCTGAAATTGTCACAGGGGCATTAGACCCAGGTAATCAGGTTTAAATGTAGAAAATGATAGCATGTGGTAAACAGTACAACACTGTATTTCTCAATTTTTGTTTATGTTTTCTTTTTCATCAAAGAGAAGCCCAACACAGCCATACAATTGGTGCTTGTAAATCAAAGAATATTAACTTCGTAACTAGTGCCAAATTATCACTGCATTAGGCAGGCTGGTTAAGACAGTCAAGGGGATCAAAGTCTGTTTCAGTCATTTGGATTCTGTTTACTATTTACTTCCCAGTAACTCAGCTAGTAAAGAATCCACCTGCAATGCAGGAGACCCCGGTTCAATTCCTGAGTCGGGAATTTACCTTGGAGAAGGGATAATTTACTATTTATCAATAAGTAAAAGGGATTGTTTACTATTTATCAGTAGCTCAGAGACCTGGTAGTCTCTTTGTAGATCTGATATTTCAATGGTAAACATAAAAACATGTTTCATAGCAAGCAGATTTCTGATAGAAGGAAAAAACAGTGCCCAAGAAGAAGGCTAAGAATTAAAATAATTCTCTTCATGACAGTCTTTCTTAAGAAAAGAAGTAAACAACCAAAGGTACTTGTCTTGAAAAGCAAAGCTTTATTGAAGGAATTCACTTGTATTTTAGGACAACATATTTTAATTTTTCAGTATAAATTACACATAGTTAATGAATATGGTGTTTATCTGAATATGTATGTATCTGAACTTTTTATTTATTTATATTAAATTCAGATCCCTTGACACCTTCAGAATCAATACAAGAATTACATGCATCAGGTAAATGATTTTTATTTTCTATTACACTATCTCAGCATCGATAACCACTTTGTATTTCAATAATATTGATGAGTATAAACACTTCATATTTCCAGTTTCTAGATGTTAATAGTCATATCATCTAATCAAATATATAATCAAATATATAAAAATATCAAATATCATCTAATCAAAATAGTCAAAATTTGAGTGAGCTTTTCTTTTATCACAAATAATTAAATGCTTCCTTAGTTTGAATTCTTTCATACTTTATTCTCCAGAGTTTGAACGTTTTTTAATTTCCAAAGCATCAGGAATTTCCTTAGTGTAACCATACATGAAATTCCCAGTCATATGTAATAACATGCTTATTCAATGAAACTATCTTTATATAATATTTCTATCAATAAGTCACAGCCTGGTTCTAACCCTTCTCTCAAAATTGAGATCATTAGAATCATATCAGTTTATTTTTAGCCCAGCCAAGTTCATAACTTGAAATAGTCTGGGCAAATTTTTTTCTAGGTATAAATGGGCAATTTGCAAGTTTTGTTTTATTTCTGGCTCCTCACTGTTACTCAGTATTTCATGGAAAAATGTATTTAACCTAAGCCCTTTGATGTTAGTTTCCTGAACTTCCACATTCCCTGAACTTCTGCCTTCAACACTGTTTTCACAGACTGAAAAAAATAGATGTGTTTACTTTACTTCTGGTCAGATATGTTGTGGAGTGTTCTAATAGTTCCTTATTCCTAACACGTAGACCTGAGTCAGAAAGATCCCCAGAGCAGGAAACAGCAACCTACTCCAGTATTCTTGCTGGGAAAGTCCCATAGACAGAGGAGCCTGGCAGACTTTGGTCCATGGGATTACAAAAGATTTGGACATGACTGAAATGACTCAGCATGCACACATGCACTATTTTGCATAAGAATACACAGTATTTACTGAATACCCCTCTTCACATTTTTCATACAAGACTGTATTGCTGAATCCCTGCTAATAGCGAAAGGGGTTTATAGTTGCTTGTTCCACCTCTCTTGATTGTAAAGTGATCATTTAACTTTCAGTAACATGATCTTTTTACCTTCCTCACAAAGATATGCCTGAATATTCAGTCACGAATGAATTTTGCCGCAAACACTTCTTAATCGGAATTCTGCTCCGAGAAGTTGGCTTTGCTCTGCAAGAAGATCAAGATATCAGGCACTTGGCTTTAGCTGTCCTAAAAAATCTAATGGCTAAGCATTCATTTGATGATCGATACAGAGAACCAGTAAGTGATCTTTCTTTCTCCCTTCTCTAAACACCATTTAATGGTTCACTGCATTAAGTGCCTATCAGACCTACAAGTCTATTGATTTTTTTTTTTTTTCTTCGAGTCTATTGATTTTTGTATGAATCATTTCTTTTGACTCCTTTTCTACCTAGGAAAAGCAGGCCCAGATAGCCAGTTTATACATGCCCCTCTATGGCATGCTTCTGGACAATATGCCAAGGATTTACCTGAAGGACCTGTATCCTTTTACCGTCAATACATCGAATCAGGTAAGTTTGCATACTATTCCAAGTGTCTGTTTTAATAAAGAGCTTGCCTTTTTTTTATATGTATATTTTTGGCCTGGATAACCATTTTCCCCTAAATGTGAGCAAACTAAGGATTAAACAGAACAGTGCTTCTTGCTCGGTGGTTTTTTTTGGGGGGGAGGGGGGCGGCGTTTGCTTTTGGTTTTTTATTTATCTGTTTTTTTATTGCAGTATAACTGCTTTACACTGTTGTGTTCCTTTCTGCTGTACAATGAAGTATGTCAGCCATATGCATACATATATTCCCTCCCTGTTAGACCTCCCTCCCACCCAAGCCCTTCATTTCGCCCGCCCCGGGTCGTCACAGAGCGCCAAGCTCCGCTGCCTGTGTGACGCATGCAGCAGCTGTCTAGCTGTCTGTGTTGCACGTGGGAGTGGACATATGGGGCTTCCCTGCTTGCTTGGATGGCCCTTTCTCAATTCTTTCCACCCTCTCCATCCCCATCCCTCCTGTGTTCACACATCCATTCTCTACATCTGCACCTCTGTTCCTACCCTGCAAATAGGTTCATCTGTACCATTTTTCTAGATTCCATATATAAGCATTGATATAGGTGTTTTGAGGTGTTGATACAGTGTCTAGAAGTTAGGAACTATGTCTGAAATTTTTTTTGACCTTGGACCAGTATCAGTTACTATCTATGTAACCTTCAATAAGCTATTCAGCTTTTTGCTCATTTATAAAATGGAATAGAATACCTCTATCACAGGATTCTTAGGAGGATTAAATGTGTAATGGAAAACATGCATCATAGAGACTGGTACATTATGAGTACCTAACATCTAGTTTTTAATAATAATAATATACATTTAAAAATCCATGATAATAATGATAATCTAAATGTAATCAATGAATTTATGATACCACTCATAGGTGGAATCCAAAACATATAACCAATAGTGAATATGACAGAAAAAATAAGCAGACTCACAGATATAGACAACAAGCTAGTGATGACCAGTAGGGAAAGGGAGGAGCCATAGAAACAGGGGTTAAGAGGTACAAAGTGTTATATATAAAATTATTATAATTTTATAAGCTATAAGGATATATTGTACAACATGGGGAATGTAGCCAGTATTTTATAATAACTGTAAATGGAGTGTAACCTTTAAAACTGTGAATCCCTATGTTCTATACTTATATAATATTGTGCATCAATTATAGTTCAATTAAAATTTTTTTAAATCAGTAAATTTATCAATAACCATTGTAGTCATTTAGTCCAGGAGTCCCCAACTTCTGGGATCTAATGCCTGATGATCTGAAGTGGAGCTGATGTCATAATAATAGAAATAAAATGCACAATAAATGTAACATGTTTGAATCATCCCCAAACCATCCTTCTGCCTAGGGTCTGTGGAAAACCTTTCTTCCACAAAACCAAAAGGTGCCAAAAAGGTTGGGGACCACTGATTTAATCTATATCTGAAAGACTTTCCACTACATTGTTTAAAAATTTAAAAATCACATAAGAAATCAAATTGTGACTAAGATTATGGTTTGACAGTATTCACTTTCTTTGCCTACTTTGGCAGAAGATTTTGCAAAAATATAAAAAATCACATCTCATATCATCTAATTGAAAATGTAATGTAGAAAACATTTGTAGGTTTATGATGTTGAAATATGTTAATTCCCACTCATCTCTTCTGTGCTTTGAATACAGGGGTCTAGAGATGACCTCAGTACCAACGGAGGATTCCACACCCAGTCAGCTATGAAACATGCCAACTCTGCAGACACATCATTTTCTAAAGATGTTTTAAATTCTATAGCAGGTACTTCAGACCTTCCAGATGATCGTGTTTAACACTCATCTGTGTTTACATTGTATATCACTGTGCTTTTTACCCACTCATTCATTGTACATAATGTATGAGGCAAAGTATTCTGCATTTATATAGCTAAAGAGTCTTGTTACATGTTTCTCTGAATGTCATCCAACAACTTCCTCTTCTACTTAGTGTTCATTTCTACTTGGATTAAGAAGCAGTCTTCTCCGATGTCATCAAATTGTTTCATTCTGGAAACAATCATGATGTTTTCATTGCATACAGCCTTTTAAAATATAATAGCCCTTCCACTTCAAAGATTATTTTTAAGAACTATTTTGGAAATGTCATCTTAATTTCTTACAAACTGTCAAAAATTGAAAGCTGCTTCCTCTAAAGCATCCTTAAGAACTTTTATTAAGCATTTCAAAACAGAAACGTTCTTTAAAAAGCTTTGTAAGAGATCAAAGGAGCATACTTTATTTCCAGTTATAATGGTCTAAATGTTCTTAAATCCTTCATACTGGCATGGCTGTTAAAATAATATTTTAAAAGTTGCATATCTTTCATGCCAATCCCAGACTCTATTGTGTCAGCCTTTCACAATACCTGAATGATCAGCATCTTTTTGGTTCATTTTAGCTTTGTGTGTGTGTGTGTGTGTGCCCATGCATCTCATTACCGTCTGTGTGCTGTGGCTTGTGTTTACAGCATTTTCATCAATAGCTATTTCTACAGTAACCCATGCTGATTCCAGAGCTTCATTAGCAAGTCTTGACTCCAATCCAAGTACCACTGAGAAGAGCAGTGAGAAGACCGACAACTGTGAAAAGGTATGACTTCCCTCCCGAACTTGCCAAGCGCGTTTCAAGTCAGCTGCCTCCTCCTCCTCAATCCTTGTTGTTTCTTTCACCCCTAGATCCCAAGACCCTTGTCTTTGATAGGCTCAACTCTCCGATTTGACAAGTTAGATCAAGCAGAAACCAGGAGTCTTCTCATGTGCTTTCTACACATTATGAAAACAATTTCGGAGGGTAAAGAGAGCTCTTTAAAATTAAATTTTAAGAAAAAAGGAAAAAACTTTGAACTTCCAAGAGTCTCATGCTACTTGGTGTTTCCTTTCAGAGACTCTGATTGCCTACTGGCAAAGAGCCCCCAGTCCAGAGGTGTCTGACTTCTTCAGCATCTTGGAGTAAGTTTTAGAGTTGATTACCTAAGACTTTTTTTCTAGAACCTTCAAATGATTTTAGTATACCATTTTTCATTCTAGTATCATATGGTGAATAATCTATCAATAATAATGTATAAAGTATCTAAAGAAAACTGTATTTTTCTTTTAATGTACTTGGATGAACACTTTGTATAGATAAAAAGGTATGAATAATTAGAATGTGACTTCTTTTTTTCCTTTCTAGCGTCTGTCTTCAAAATTTCAGATATTTAGGGAAACGGAACATAATAAGGTAATCATTTTAAACTCCAAAAGATTAGTCTGATCTTTTGAAAAGAATCATAGTCCGATCTTTTGAAAAGAATCATAGTCTGATCTTTTGAAAGAAATCATATATATATATATGTTAGAAATCTTAAAATGCAAATAGGATTTTAAGGTTGACCTCACATTAAGCAAAGCATGTTTGATGATTACACTATACCCATAGTAGATCCAAGAATAGTTAACATTGTCCGAAGGAAAAGCACAAAACACACATTTCTGAAAAGAAACCACATTTCATGTAGCTTTTCAACCAATTTGTCTCCATATGAATGTAACTTAGAAGATGCATATTTAAGAAAATACTTCCAATATACTTAAAAAAACAGCTAATCCGGAATAACT
Organism: Cervus canadensis; assembly: GCF_019320065.1. Lineage (NCBI taxonomy): Eukaryota > Metazoa > Chordata > Mammalia > Artiodactyla > Cervidae > Cervus > Cervus canadensis. Next base: position 22,186,892 of record NC_057409.1, read on the forward strand.
GTGTGCTCATCCTTTCCCATAAGAGACAGCAGTGCCCCACCACCCCAGCACATTCCCTAAAGCCTCAATTTCCCATTCCCAGAAAAAAATGTAGTTTTTTCATAACATATGAAAGATTTCATTGTCCAGTAATCTCCTTGTCAGTTGCCATTTTTTGTTTATATATCAGTTGCAAACACTGAGCTAAGATTAAAACTTCAGTTTTCCTTGCAGAAAAATTGCTGCTGCATTTAAATTCGTGCAGTCCACCCAGAACAATGGAACTCTCAAAGGATCCAATCCATCCTGCCAGACTTCTGGCCTTTTGTCACAATGGTACTGTCACATTTGCTTGATATTTAAAATTATATTGTGAGTGTACGTGGATGTGGATGTGTATGTGTGTGTATATGTATTGGGTTCTCCCGTGGCTCAGTGGTAAAGAATCCGCCTGCAATGCAGGAGCCAAAGGAGACGCGGGTTCAATCCCTGAGAAGATTGCCTGGAGGAGGACGTGGCCTTCCACTCCAGTATATTCCTGCCTGGAGAATCCGTGGACAGGGGAGCCTGGTGGGCCACAGTCCATAGGGTCACAGAGTGGGGCATGACTGGAGCAATTTAGCACACACACACATATATATATAGGGTGTGGATACCCACACTGTGTACACACACATGCATATGCATGTATATGTATATGTATATTTCATACATATGAAATATCCCTTCGTGGCTAAGACGGGGAAGTGTCTGCCTGCAATGCCAGAGACCTGAGTTTGATCCCTGGGTCAGGAAGATCCCCTGGAGAAGGAAATGGCAACCCACTCCAGTACTCTTGCCTGGAAAATTCCATAGACAGAGGAGCCTGGTAGGCTACTGTCCATGGGGTCGCAAAGAGTCGGACACGACTGAGCGACTTTACTTACTTACTTATATGTATATTTCAAACCAGACACAGATTTCAAATAACTCTGTACGTTTCTAAGAAGAAACTTTGCAAGTATTTCCCCATCTGCCCCACTAACTTGTAAAGACCTAAGAAGCAAGAATTACGCCTTATTTCTGTGACCTTGTACAATGCCTTGTGTGGTTGTTGTGTGTACTGTCATGTCCGACTCTGTGACCCCGTGGACTGTAGCCTGCCAGGCTCCTCTGTCCATGGGATTTCCCAGGCAAGAATACTGGAATAGGTTGCCATTTCCTTTTCCAGGGGATCTTCCCACTCCACAGATTGAACGTGGTCTCTGGTGTCTCCTGCATTGGCCGGTGGATTCTTGCATAGGGTCAAAGAGTATCTTAATTTTATTAAGCCTGGAAAGATATAATTCCAATCAATGACTATCTTCATGTTTGCTAATCTCTTGGTGACAAAGTAAACTATGAGGTCGTATCTGCCCTTTCCTTTCAGTAACAGTAATAATTTAACCATATTCTTAGAGTTTAATGTAATTTTTTTAAGGGTCAAAGGCAATAAGGAAGCATATCTGGCCCTATAAGCTCATGTTAGTTTTTTTAGTCATCAGACTGATTTGACTAGCATAAAAAACCTAGGATCACCCCTCATAAACTACCCTACAGAAAACATTAGGCTGAAATGCTGCCTTAAATCTCCTCTGGGTCTAGTCAATCCAAATCTTTGCTAAAGTTTTCTCCAGCTTGATTTATTCTTCCCAGGGGTATCATAATAATATACAATACGAAAATGGCTGTATTTTAGAAAGAACTTTAGAAAGTAATATGGAAGTAGTAAATGGCTAATAAATCATAGAATAAATTTTGCCTCTTTATCCACGGGGACCACTTGAGTGGCCCCCTTATGAGAAAGCAAATAAAAAATGTAATGGGCATGTTTTGACAATTGGTAGTAGGAGAGAGGACCATAAACAATGATTTTAATGACGATCGTAACCCAGCTGATGTCACTGCTGTTTAGAGGATGTCTGGTAAGTTAGATTTCAGGGTCCCCCCTGAACACCTGATTTTTTTCCCCAAATCCCTTCCCCAAAACCATGGCTTTTCCTCCAGGAGTTACAGACAGAAGGACACTGGAAGTAATTCAGTCCCAAAGTTTAAGCCATACAGCCCCAAACCCATTATTCCCTGTAGCTGCAGAAATGATCCAGACTCTCTTGGCTATTGAAAACCAAAGTCAGATTTCTTGGGCCCCGATCCACTCAGAGCACTTGATTTAGCCAGAACCAAATAAACCTTGAGAAGTAAGACAAAGAGAAAACCATTGCTTCTTTTTGAGGCTTGACTCTTCAGTATCTCTTCCTCTAAATACTAAGAAGAGACAAAGAGTTGTTTCAGACCAGATTTTGCTTTTTCATATTTTACCCCCTAAAAATAACTGATACCAGTTGAGTTATGTAGTATTTTACTTATAAATGTTTATCAATATGCCTTTCTGAGCATCCAATAGCCAACATAATATCTATGGAATCCCATGACTTCATTAAATAATAATGAATATGACTGTGCAGAATTTAATTCTGTATCTATTATTTTGGCAAATGAATTCTTTACCACTAACGCCACCTGGGAAACCCATTATCCTTTAGTATCTATTATCATTCTGAACACTGTTTTGGCTTAAATAAAATTTCTCCAAAAGTACTTTTAAAGTTTCTGTCATCGTGTCACCCCATAATTAATGGTTTTTCGTAAAAAGTCTCTATTCAAAATGTTAATATGACACAATCAAGAGAATTTGAACAAACATTTGGCTTTCATATCCCTACGACTTTAACCATTTTTCTCATTTCATTTCCAGGATGCACACCACTTCCAGTCATGAAGGACAGAAGCAGCACAGGTCACAAACTTTACCAATAATTCGAGGCAAAAATGCACTTTCTAACCCCAAACTCCTCCAGATGTTAGACAATACCATGACCAGTAAGTAAACCGGAAACAATACCAGCAAGATGGTTATCATTTTTCTCTAGACATGTGCAGGAAATAAATTCACTGTGTTTCAGAATGTAGGGAGTGTTGCTGTGCTCCTCAGACCACTGGTTTTCAGGCTTGCCGTAGCCCTGGGAATGTTCCTGAGAGGAGAGAATCAGCAGGGAGTAGCTTAAAAACATAGTGTCCTGGGACTCCCTATTGGTCCAGTGGTAAAGACTCTGTGCTCCCACTGCACGGGGCATGGGTTTGATCCCTCACTTGGGAACCAAGTGACTCTGGGTCAACCTGATTATTATCCACTCTTTGGGAAGAGAAAAAGTTGCCTGTGTCCCAGAAGCAGCAGGCGCACCATCTTGAATCCAGTGTTGCACACATTCTAGGTGTGAATGAGGTAAAAAATGAGATCCAATGTTTTCATATCATGTAAGTGTTCTTGATTATGGACACATGACCAAAGTTAGCTATTTGACAGTATTTGCCTTAACCTATAAATACATTTAGTACCTCTCTGAAGAGGTCATTTGTGCAGATCATCCACTCAGACTCTACATTTGATCTATTAACCTGGAGCATAAAACTTGACCCAGACTGATTATGGAGGAAATATGACTATACTGACAGCTGAACCAATGGAAAAGAAGTGGGAAATAAAGAACAGACTACTCTGATTCTTTAGAAACTCCATACCTGACCAATGAAAAGGGCACACACACTGTCTTCATTGGTTCAAGCTACTAAAACAAGATTCATCAGACTGTGTAGCTTAAACAAAAAATATTTACTTCTCCTAGTTCTAGAGAGAGGGTAGGAGATCCAAGGTCAATGTGCCAGCAGGTTTGATGTCTGGTAGAAACCTGCTTTGCAAATGGCTACCTTATAGCTGTGTCCTCACATGGTGGAGATAGAGATGATCCCTCTGGTGTCTCTTTTTAAAAGGGCACTAATCCCAATCATGAGGGCTCCATCCTTATAACCTAATTACTTCTCAAAGACCCCCCCCCCTCCAAATACCATCATATTGTGGACTAGGGCTTTGACCTATGAATTTGCTTTTTCATCCTGTGCTGACTCAAGGGACATGAGTTTGAGCACACTCCGGGAGATAGTGAAGGGTAGGGAAGCCTGGTATGCCATAGTCCATGGGGTTGCCAAGAGTCAGACATGACTTAGTGGCTGAACAGGAACAACAATGTGAATTTTGGGGGGAACACACATATTCAGTCTACAGCATCCACTGAAAACTCTGTCTAGTATTTTTGCTTTAGCCGATAAAGAAATTGTATAAATGAAAGCATTTTGATTTACTAAATTACTCATCAAAACACCAGTAAAGATTGTATGTCTATACATAGGATGTATATTGTATCTACATTGTACATATTGTATATATGTTGTATATGACTATGTTGTAATTGAAGAAAGTTTTTAATAGGGTACAAAGACTTGTCTCAGACCTTTATGCATTTTCTACTTTGGACTTTGTAGGCAACTCTAATGAAATAGACATTGTGCACCACGTGGACACAGAGGCCAACATCGCGACAGAGGTTTGCCTGACTATTCTAGACCTGCTGACCCTCTTCACTCAGGTCCACCAGGTGAGTGTGACCACAGCATCTTCTGCAACACGATAAAACTAAAGATGGAAAAGTCATGTGAAGTCAAGAACATGTTTTTAAGACATTTAATGAAACCCATTAACCTTCCATAAATCAACCTGTGAGTGGAAAGCATGTTAAAGATGAGATTCAGAATTCATCAGAAGTTGGCAAATGCACAGCTGATATACACACAGACATTTCATTATTTTCCAATAATAGACACTCTTTCTTCCTTGTTTCTCCTGTTTTATGTCAGGCAAGCTGGGCTGAGTGAGAATGTGATCCTACTTTTTCAGTATCAGAGGGAGAGACAAATGATTCAACTAGATACAACAGATAAACAGACTCAACCGCTAGAGAAAACCGAGTGATAATGTTGAGCATCTCTTTGAATGCTTACTTACCATCTATAGATCTTTGGTGAAATGATACCACTACCAGCTCTTAGAATGGCTACAGTTAAAAAGTTTTGGCAAGGATATGGAGAAACTGAAAGTCTCATTCATTGGTGGAGGAAATGCAAAATGGTACAAACACCTTGAAAAATAATATGCTGAAATAAAAAATTAAACAGAATCTATCATGTGACCAGCCATTTCAATACTAAGGATTTACCCAGGAAAAATAAGTGTTTCCTCACACAAAGCTTTATACATGAATATTCATAGAAGCTTTGTTTTTAATAAAACTGAAAACAACCCAAATGCACATCAGCAGGTGAATGGATTTTCTAAAACAGTGATATAGCCACACAGGAGGATACTGCTCGGTAATGCTCGGTAAAAGAAGCCAAACAGAGCATATTCTATATGATTTCTTTTAAATAAAATTTTATAAAATATAAACTATTGAATTAGTATGTCAGTTACACCTCAATGAAATTACTTAAAACTTTAGCTCAACCTAATGAGCTTTTGAATGTTAAGGGTTTAATTAGGAAAAGTAGAATTGGTAGAATAAAGACTACACCAAACAGAATGATTGTACCAAGAAAGTCCTGCTTTCAAGTAAAAAGTCAGCATGATGGTAGAAAAATCAAAATCCATGTTTTAATTCTTTATTGCTTAATGGAAATATCAGTCAAATCCCATACATCTTATAGACTCTTTTATCAGTGCCTTCGAGGACCTGCCTGTCTATGACCTCTTCGTCTTCTACCTCTCTCCTGACTCCACTCCCACCCACCATGCTTAGGCTACACAACAATTTTTTTCTCCACCTTGAACTCACAAACTCCTTTTCAACTCAAGTCCCTGGTACCAACTCTTCTTTTTTAACTCTGACAGTCCTCCCAGATCTGGCCAGGGCTGACTTTTTCAGCTCGCATGTCAATTCATCCATTAGAGGAGTCTTAACCATTCTACATAAAGTAATCCTACCCACCCAAAAGCATTTACTTTCCTTCATATTATCCTTCTACTCTATTTTTTTATTTGGTAACTTTTCAGTCACTACTGTATATACGTTTCATTGGGAACAAGAATAAGACCTTATTTTGCAGTTCATTTCCAGCCTCCAAAATTGTGCCTATCACATAGCAGATTGTTGTTGTTGAGTTGCTAAGTTAGGTCCAACTCTTTGCGACCCCATGGACTACAGCACACCAAGCCTCCCTGTACCTCACTATCTCCTGAAGTTTGCCCAAGTTCATGTCCACTGAGTTGGTGATTCTATCTAACCATCTCATAGTCCAGAGAAAATATTTTTTGAAAGAACACAGGTGTCCTTTCACTCATCCTAAATAAGTGCTGTGTTGAATTTCCAGAGACAACTCCAACAATCTGAATGTCAGAATTCAATGATGAAAAGGGTCTTTGACACCTACATGCTCTTTTTCCAAGTCAACCAATCAGCCACCGCACTGAAGCACGTGTTTGCCTCCTTGAGGCTGTTTGTTTGCAAGGTAAGAATCCAGGTTCCATGGAGAGCTCAGTGACGTGTTTATTACTGATACTGACAGTGGAAGTATTAGTCACTGGGTGTGTCCGACTCTTTGTGACTCCATGGACTATAGCTGGCCAGGCTCCTCTGTCCATGAAATTCTTCAGGCAAGAATACGGTAGTGGGTTGCCTTGCCCTTCTCTGAGGGGTTCTCCCGACCCAGGGATTGAACCCAGGTCTTCTGCATTGCATGCAGATTCTTTCCCGTCTGAGCCACCAGGAGGCCCATTACTGACAATAAACAAGCATTAATCCTTACGTCTCTCAGTAGGGTGGGAAGAAGGTTTGTTTGGTTCTATGTTGATTTATTTGGTTTTATTAGACTGTTTGATTCATGGTCTCAGAATAAGTTCACAGCCTTGATGGCCTATCTGCTGGATATCAAAAGGGGATAAAATTGGCATTTGGCTACCAATTCTTTGGGTTCTCAGTGTTTGTGGCAGAGAGTTGAGTAAAATGTACACCATCAACTGTGATGTTAAATTGTTCCACTTCAGAAGAGTGCCCTTTGAGGACTTGTGATTTTACAATGTTGAATGAATAGAAACTATCTCAAAGCTCTCATTCTGTTGCTTTGAGTAATCATCCATTATTGATGCAAAGGATACTTACAACATGTTATTTAGTCAGTCATGTCTGATTCTTTTGTGACCCCATGGACTGTACCCTGCCAGGCTCCTTGGCCATGGAATTTCCCAGGCAAGAATTCCCAGGAAGTGGGTTGCCATTTACTCCTCCAGGGGATCTTCCTGACCCAGAGATAGAACCTGCATCTTCTGCGTTGGCAGGTGGATTCTTTACCAGTGAGCTACCATGAAAGCCCCAATACTAGCATAGACTTGGTAAATAAAATTATATCCTCTTCCACCTACAAATGATAGAAAAAGTCTAGGTTTAAAAAAAAAGGATTTTGTTCTAAGAAATTATCAAATATGAGAATGAACAGAGCGAAATGAAGGAATTTGCTCATTTCACCAGCACTTCTGTCTCCATAGTTTCCTTCAGCGTTTTTCCAAGGGCCTGCTGACCTGTGCGGATCATTCTGCTATGAAGTCCTAAAATGCTGTAACCACAGGTCACGGTCAACTCAGATGGAAGCATCAGCACTTCTATACTTCTTTATGAGGAAGAATTTTGAATTTAACAAACAGAAGTCAATTGTACGGTCGCACTTACAAGTAAGTGCTGCCAGTTTTCATTAATGTTGTTGTTACAACCACTCATCTGTTTCAGCATTGATACAAGCTTCCTGTTTCCAGGGCAACCAGATCCCCATTCCTTCATCAGATTCCTCTTTAAGGATGCTCATCACACTCAGTTCTGATTCACAGAAAGAGGGCAGCTGGACAGAAATTAGCAAAGTCCATAATTCCACTTATACTTTTCCTTTTTTCTGCCAGGGAATAAATAGAATCATGTGGAACAGAGGTCCCCAACCCCAGTTTGGTCGATGGCCTGTTAGGAACTGGGCCACAAAACAGGAATTGAGGGGAAAGCAAGCAAGTAAAGCTACATCTGTATTTACAGTCACTCCCCATCGCTCCCCTTACTACCTGAGCTCAGGAAAACAAGTTCAGGGCTCTCACTGATTGTTCACTATGGTGAGCTATATAGTTACTTCATTATGTATCACAATGTAATAATAATAGAAATAAAGTGCACAGTAGATGTAGTGTGCTTGAATCATCCCAAAACCGTCCCCCCTGCCCTTGTCTTCCACAAAACTGGTCCATGAGGCCGAAAAGGTTGTGGACCACTAATAATAGAATACACAACTTGAGAAACCATGACTATTTCTAGGATGCCAAATTCCACCAGATCCTGAGCACATTCGTTGGGCCTACAGGGATAAATTCATGATATATCCACCCAACTCAGTGGTTTTATTTACACCTACTATTTTAGAGTTACATACTCTTGAGGTTCCAATTTTCTTTTCTCTTTCAGCTCATCAAGGCCGTAAGCCAGTTAATAGCTGATGCTGGGATTGGAGGCTCTCGTTTTCAGCATTCCCTTGCTATTACCAATAATTTTGCTAATGGAGACAAGCAAATGAAAGTAAGAAATGCATTGTGGACTTTTTTTTAAGGAATTGGGAATAAACTAAGCTGTTGGATTCTTTTTATGAGATGTCAAAATCACAAAAAAACACAAATTCTGCATTTTGTTTATTGACACTTTGAGTCCTGACATTGAGTTTGCTTCCACTTTGAGCATGTAATCTGTTAAGTGATATTACCAAGGTATGGGGCTGAATGCTATAGAACAATAAAACTAACCACATATATCAAATATATATATATATATATATGCATATATATTTGTATATATATATATATATATAAAGCACAGTGATTCTCTCATAATCCTGTTCTTGATCAAATTCATTTTACCTTTCTTTTAGAATTTTGTGGGGACATCTCCTTCAATCATTATCCTAAAAAGTTCTGGGGTAGAGCCTGGTGACAGGCTTGAGTGAACCCAGGGATTAATATAATGTTTTCAGATCTCTTTCCCCTACCGCCTCTATTTTTTTGCCTCTCTGTCTCTCAGTTCAATTTTCTTCTTCGTTTACTTCATTTACAGGTAGGCTGTCCCCATGAGCTTACTCTCTCAGAAATTCTGAGGACACTGGTAGTAATCTGTGAGTGGCAAATTAAAGTCCCTAGACCGAGTCTCTTTGATCCAACCTTGTATCATATGCCCAATCCCTAAACCAATCACTGTGACCTGGGGTATCAAAGATATGATTGATTGGCCAGGCCAGTATCATGTCCAGCCCTGGTGCCTGGGAAGGAAGTGGTATTATTGTTCAGTCACTAAATTGTGTCTGACCCTTTGCAACCCCGTGGACTGCAGCACACCTCTGTCCTTCACTATCTCCCAGAGTTTGCTCAAATTCATGTCCATTGAGTCAGTGATGCTATCTAACCATCTTATCCTCTGCTATCCTCTTCTGCTTTAGCCTTCAATCTTTCCCAGCATCAGGGTCTTTTCCAGTGAGTCAGCACTTCTCATCAGGTGGCCAAAGTATTGGAGCTTTAGCTTCAGCATCAGTCCTTCCAATGAATATTCAGGGTTGATTTCCTTTAGGATTGATTGGTTTGATCTCCTTACAGTCCAAGGGAAGGAAGCAGACACATGCAAATCACCTGAACCAGAGCCAGAGAGGATGCTAGCCGATGTCAAAGGACAGCTAGGATGCTATCACTAGAAGATAGGCTAGAAGACAAAGTGGACTCTACTATGACTCATCTTCAAATGTGCACCACCACAATCACAATATATGGAATGTATCCACAGAGAATGTACATATTTGTGAACAGTATATAGAATGCACCAGACCATGATGCCAGGCTATAGCTAAAAGCATAACTTGAAGTGAGTTAACTTATAAAATCTAAACAGATAATGACCCAGGCTCTTTGTTTTCCAAAGAACAGCAATTTCCCAGCAGAGGTGAAAGACCTGACTAAACGAATAAGGACTGTTTTGATGGCCACAGCTCAGATGAAGGAGCATGAGAAGGATCCAGAGATGCTGGTGGATCTCCAGTACAGCCTGGCGAACTCCTATGCCAGCACCCCTGAGCTGCGGAGGACCTGGCTAGAAAGCATGGCCAAAATTCATGCAAGAAACGGAGATTTATCTGAGGTGATCAGCGAAGACTCAGTCCTTCTTTGTCAGCATAGTCCTCTTAATCAGGACCATTGGATTGTCATTTACATCAGGAATATAAAAAGTTACCATATTCCCCCACTAATGTCAATATTATCTGATTTTATTGGGTCGACCAAAATATTCATTCGGGTTTCTCTCTAAGAGTAGATGGAAGACCCCAAATGAACTTTTTGGCCAACCCAATATGTTCTGTGCAATACATTTACATGTAAGATTCAAGGATACCTGACTCCACGCAAATGATATCAAATAAAAGCCAGAGTCCAGGGGGACCAGCTGCAGTTGTAGGATGTGCAGTGGAGACCAATGCTAAAGCCTGAGGCTAGGGAGGATGATTGTAAGGGTATCTGGAAATTAAAAGTTATATAAGTTACTGTTGTGTGTGTTAAAACTTCTTCCCTGGAATTAGAGTGAAATGGGGAAACTTACCATCATGGTGAGTAAAGGCAGTTTCGAGTAATCTGTCCTCATGTGCATCTCATCGAACTAGCCATGGAAAGGTTCACAGTTCTAAGGGCCACGCTGATGAGAGCCCAGTGTGTGACAGTTATAAATCAATAGCTAGCTTTTCTATGTCTGTTTAAACCCTGGTGGATTTATGGGCAACAACTCATAGCACCCACGTGGGGCAGTTCCAGACACTCAGTGGGGAAATTCGACTTTGTTCCCAGAATTTCCCTGCTTTGAGAAGAGATGAGTTTGTCCAGGAAACCTGTAATTCTTCTAAATGCAGGTGAAGGGCTCTGGGATGGATGTAGATCTGAGCAGAAGCCTCACTGGATAGCAGTTTGGTGAGCACAAAAATGAGTGACTCCAATTCCCTTGGACCATGTGGAGAAGTTCTCCACAAAACTTCAAAAGGAAATGCTGAAGTCATTTGGGTTCTTCAGCCGGTCAGCATCTAGTGTGTGTTCAGCAATGTTCTAGGGCTTTGCAAGAGATTTTTAAAGATTAATAAAATGTCACTCAAATAATCTGTTTGAAGAAAACATACACAATACATTAGGTCACACTATTTTATCAATTGCCTCCTCTTGAGGCTACCATTTTAAAGATGACAGAAATTCTAAGCCGGGCCATGGCTGGAGGTTAAAAAAAAAAGTTAGAAGACAGCTTATTTTCACTTCCAATTTATATCCAGATGCTATTTAGAGAAAGAGGAGAAGCATAGATATTAATGCAGGAAGATAATTCTGTAGAAAAATTCTTCAAGTCAGCTCATCCACCCACCTGGAAACTAAATCAAGAAAAGCAAACCAAAAAAAAAAAAAAATTCCCAAATATGCTTTTTATTCTTGAGGGTGTACTTTTTGGAAATCTAATTGATTCTTATTTTCGGTTCTACCATGAAAAGGATTTCTCTGCATATTCTGATTTGGAATACTGACCCACCTTGGAGGATTGATCTGAATTAGACTGATGGTAAAATCTTTAGTATGAGATAGATGGTAAAATCTTCCTCTCACACTATTTGCTTTTCTCTTACAGGCAGCCATGTGTTACATCCATATAGCTGCCCTCATCGCAGAATACCTGAAAAGAAGGGGTAAGACGACCATGTGTGGGGAGAAATCAACATGTCAAAACCTGATAAATAAGCTAATAAATACGTTGTATTTATTAGTTTTAAATTTGATTAATCTCAGTGTTTTAGCAGTGTTTATTTTCACAGATATTTCTAATGACGCTGTACTTTTAAGTTTTACCTTTCTCTTCATGCCATCATCATGTTAATTTTACGCACAACCAGGCTAACTGGTCCACTTCTTAGTTTCAAATGAGAAGGCTTCACTGGTTAACGATTCATAGTTTCATAAGCTTAATTAACATAAACTTGTAACAATGTCCTAACTTCGTCTTGCACTGCCATAGGTTACTGGAAAATGGAAAAGATTTGCGTACCATCCCTGCTCCCGGAGGATGTCCACCCCTGTGATAGCAACCCATTACTAACAACTCCCAGTGGAGGAAGTGAGTGACTTAACTGGGCTCCTTTACCCCCAGGGCACGGTGTGGAGGAAACCAAGTCCTGATTCAGTTTCACTCCAATGGAACTTTTAAATGTATTCCCAAAAGCAAAAACTGTCTCGGACCTACATAACTTACTCTGTCAAAACCCAAAGTTCTTACCACTCAGAAATTCCATCATCAAACTTTATGAAGTTTAGAGACCTCAAGAGTTCTCAGCAAACAGGAGTGCATCTTATATAATATGATGACCATGTTTTGTTACCAGTCTGCATGCTAGACTATCTTTGGGATTTTATTCTGAAATGGATGAATTGTTTAAAGTTGCAAGAGAAATCCATTTTACTGTTGAAATGTCATATAACTGTTTATTCAAAATAAGGAGTGCAGAAAAGTGACAAATAAATATAGTATATATACAGGACCATGGGCTTCCCGGGTGACTCTGTGGTAAAGAATCCACCTGCCAATGCAGGAGACGCAGGTTTGAATCTTGAGTTGGAAAGATCCCCTGAAGTAGGAAGTGGCAACCCACTCCAGTATTCTTGCCTGGCAAATTCAATGGACAGAGGAACCTAGCAGGCTACAGTCGCATGGGGCCACAAAGAGTCGGATGAGCAAATGAGCGTGTCCACACACATATCAGGACTATATCTATAATCTACATGTTTCAGTTTCTTTAAGTATACATTGATTCTGACAATTTATAACATATAGTAATTTACAGTATAATCTTCCTTTAATTAAACATATTTCCATCTTTAACAGCTGATAAACATTTTGTAATAGTAACCAAAGACTTATTCTTTGTAAAAAAAAAAAAGTATCCTTGTAAAATTTTGTTCAAACTCAGTTTATGTACTTCAATCTATTTCATAATACTATCTTAACTTTCAAAATGAAATGGAAAACTCAGTGTATGAACAAGAGAAACAAATATTTAAATGTTTAGATTAAAATATCTAAACAAAAGAGAAATGGACTTTGGTTATAATATTTTGGAAACATAATTGGTCCCTTATTCTTTTAAATATGTATATATCTCCCAAAGAGTTTCAGTGGATTTTGCAAATAAGATATTTGAAACAAATGACCAAAGTGAATTCTGAGACAATAAGCTCATTTGTTTGAGGGCCTTGAAGAAGACACCAGACTTGGCCTCATGACTCATGTCCACGATAAAATTCAAGGGTCTCCTTGCTCAGTTTCGTGCTTCCTATTTATACAGACAAGTCATCAAAACCATCCTCGTTTTATTTAACATGCCCTTCCTCCTCATCTGTTTTTTTCATAATCAGATACCATACAGTTCCATAAAAACTATTTTGAGAAACCTGATAAAACTAAGTGTCAGTTTGAGAAGTTGTGGGAACTTGTAGCCCAAAATGTCGTCTAAATCTTGAATATTCAAAAAAATATCTAAATACATTTAGACCAATGGTGATATTGGAATAATATACCCATTGAGAAAAATATACACATACTGACATTTGGACAATGAGAAGGCTGGGACACCCAACCCCCGGGGATAACTTTACAGTTGGCTCTACATATCCACATCCTTTGATTTGACCAACCACAGGCAGTGCAGCGCTACAGTATGTACTTACTGAAAGGCATCTGCACTTAAGTGGACCCATATAGTTCAAATCTGTGTTGTTTAAGGGTCAACTGTATGTGTTTTATAAACTTTAAATATTGAAGGTGATTATTTGTGATGCATTAGCATATATTTGTATTCATTGCCATATATCTCAGCTGATTGGCGTATATTTGAAGTCCTCAATGTGTTTCTATGTTGTGATGTTCTAAGTCAGAGAAGTAAACTGTCCCTTCACTACAGTGCATACATGATAAGAAGACAGTTGGCCCTCTGTACGCAAGAATTCCAGGTCTGCAGATTGAACCAACCACTCCATCAGTGAGAATCCACAGATACAGAGGGCTCATCATACTATGTCCTTTAAAATAAAGGTCTTGAGCATTTGTGAAAAGGAAGTGTTAGTCCCTCAGTCATGTCCCAATCTTTACTAGGCTCCTCTGTCCATGGAATTCACCAGGCAAGAATACTGGAGTGGGTAAGCCATTCCCTTCTCCGGGGGATCTTCCCGACCTAGGGATCAAACCCAGGTCTCCTACATTGCAGGCAGATTCTTTACCATTTGAGCCATCTGGGAAGCCCAACATTTATTTGGTGGTATTGGGTCTTAGTTGTGATATGTGCGATCTTTAGTTGCGGCATGCAAACTTTTAGTTGTGGCATGTGGGATCTAGTTCCCCGACCAAGGATCAAACCAGGGCCCCTTGCATTGGGAGTGCAGAGTCTTAACCACTGGACCACCAGCATTTGTAGAGTTTAATATCTGCTGGGGGTCCTGGAATTGATTCTCTGTGGATACTGAGGAACAACTGTAGAGGTGAATTTAGGTGACTCCAGAAAATACAGCTTCTTCAGTTGTACTAACAACCATCATCATCCAGGAAGTAGTATGTCATGACTTTTCCTGCTCTATTCAATCCTCATATATTTTAATACATTTAATTACCAAAGAAAAATGCTAATAAAAAATTAGAAAGTAGAATTTTTAATACAAAGATTCAATTGCAATAATTATTATCATTTCTAGCATGTTTTGGGGTGATAATTTAGTCACATAGCCAATGATCTGATTATTAAAAATGGAAATATCCACAAAAGTATTAATTATAATTTAAAATGCACTTGCTCCAAGGTAGGCAACTGCACTAAGTTCTGTGCTGTGGCAGTATGTCAATTAGTTGCTAACAAGGAGTCTATGAGTTAGATGCTATTATCCCCACCTGTTTACAGGTGATAGGACCTAAAGAAATTAGGCAATCTGCCCCAGATCCCCCTGGTTAGCTTGTGATCGGGCCACGTTCAAGGGCTGGTCTGTCACTCCAGACTGTGCTCTTAGCCTCTCATATTCCTTTAATGTT
Organism: Cervus canadensis; assembly: GCF_019320065.1. Taxonomy (NCBI): domain Eukaryota; kingdom Metazoa; phylum Chordata; class Mammalia; order Artiodactyla; family Cervidae; genus Cervus; species Cervus canadensis. Next base: position 22,201,930 of record NC_057409.1, read on the forward strand.
CTAATCTGACCCCTGTCTGGGCACATTACTCATTATCAACTATTTTCATATGCATCTGCAAAGTTCCATCTTTCTTAGTCTTGGTACCCATGAAGCTAAGAAATCTTGAAAAGTTTTCTAAATAATGCAAAAGAATGAAAGTTAGTGAGTACTGTGTATTGTCTTTAGAAGGCAGTGATGATAACCTGGTGTTTTCTCAAATACTAATGCTTTGAATCCTTTCAGCATCCTTGAGATTAGATATTAATGTCTCTGATTTAACAAACAAGGGATACAGACTCCAAAAAATTAATTAAACCAGAACATTGAAGTACATCAATCCACAAGCCTGTGTTCTGTCCATAATCCCATAATAGCTCCTTAGAGAAAGCAGGTCAGCTGAGAACAATACAAAAATTATAAAAAAGGGAAAACTGGTTGCCTGGCAGAGTATTTATCAACAGTCATAATCTAACCATCTCATTGATTATGTGAGTGTTATAACCAACACATGTAACATCATGAACAAAGTCACTATCTAATCCAAGCAGGATTTGGCTCAAATAATAATGTTGCATTTTCCTTTGTCCTCTTAAGGCATGTTCTCTATGGGCTGGCCAGCTTTTCTGAGCATTACACCAAATATTAAAGAAGAAGGGGCAATGAAAGAAGATTCCGGCATGCAAGACACACCATACAATGAGGTTAGATGAAAATTATTGAATATATTGTAATTGAGTAAGAAGATACATTGAATTGTAACATTAAACTTAAGTATGGAGGAGAAGATTTCATTCTGAAATCAAAGTTACCTTATAAAATGACTTAGGCAAAATAAAATGCAGGCTAAAATTAAGCTAGATTAATAGATGTCAGATTCCACTGATAAAGTACAATGTTCAATGAAAATTTAAAGTAACTTTTAATTCTCTAAGATGGACCCAAATATATACAATCAGCTATTCTACAAAATATAAAAGCTCTGGTCTTTTGGTAAATATGGTAAGGGATGCTGAAAATTTTTTGAGCTGGTCACATTTTTTAGTGCATTGGAAAATTTATTAACAAATAGACTTGAACAGAAAGTCTCACTAGTTTCTGCAGAAAACCTCCTGGTATGCAGACTACAGTTATTTTTCAAAAGAAGCTTTCCACCAGGAGTTACTTAGCAGCAATTCAAGTGAAGAAAATAGACCTCCCCTCCTCAAGTAAATAAAATATTTCAAAAGCTAATTTTTATTCATAATATTACATAGGTCTAAAAAAGGATTCAGAAAACAAATCTTGAGGGAGATGTTAAAGAAATCTTACATAAGGCTGTACAATAATTTAATGTATGTTGCAAATAGTAAATGTAACTACACATTTACATTAACTATTTCAAACCATTTAAAATCTTTTCTGAAAAGACACTGAAAACATTCCAACAGTATTATCCGCTTGCTTTAGAAAGTATATAATTTGGTTCAGTTGAACATTTATTAAGCTCTCAGTATATGTGAGACATTGAGACAAAGATAAGTAAGGCAAATTTATTTGGGGAGACAAAGATAATAAGGCATAATCCCAGTTCTCAAAGAGTTTAGAATCTTGTGAAAGATAAACATCCTTCAGGGTTGGGGTAACCAGTCTAAGACCCAGTAACTAAATCTAGGCATCATCTACAGCTGCAGTTAAAAAGGGAGTAATTTTTTGCATGACAATAATTAGAATACAGATGATGGAACATAAATAAAAGCTCTGCAGACTTTTGCACTGGGTCTTGACATTTGCTAGGACTTAAAAAGTGTCAAATGAGAAACTAAGGTTCTCAAAGGAGCAGCAGCAACATCACAGGCAAAAGTGTGGAAATTACAAAGCATCCTAAGAATGGTGTGGTACCATCTGGTACAGCCAAAGTGCCAAGTCCATGCCAAGGTGCTGAAGGAGAGGGCCACTGAAAGGGAGGTTGGTACCTGATTCTGGACCTCCTTCAATGTCATGCTAGAGAGTTTAGGCAGCAGTTTGTAGGCACTGGAAAGGTTTGGGACAGTGGCAAGCTCATGATCAGGTTGATGTCTTTGGAAGAAAGATTACTAGAGAGCTACACACAGGACCAGTAGGACCAAACTGGAGAGGGGAAACAGGTTAGCTGCAAACTATTCCATAGTGTCTGGGAGTGAAGAAACAGGAGTTTGATCTAAGCCTGCGACTGTGGGAATGGAAAAAAAAAAAAAAAACACTGACAGATCTGAATACTTTTCATAGATTTAAATTAGCAAGTTTGAGAGACTAATAAGGTTATGGAAAGAGGAGAATCCTAGAAGACACCACTGTACCTCCCGGGATGGATGTAACTGCCAGTTGCAAAGATGAGGAATGCAGAAATCCCACTATGAAAAAGATTGACAGTGCAATAGTTTTGAAAGCAAGTTTCAGGGCTGAGACACAGTCTTCATCGTGTAAAATCTCATTTTCATTTGGGGAATTGCAGAATATCCTGGTGGAGCAGCTGTATATGTGTGTGGAGTTTCTTTGGAAGTCTGAGAGATATGAGCTCATCGCTGATGTCAACAAACCCATCATTGCAGTCTTTGAGAAGCAGAGAGACTTCAAAGTAGGTGTTCTAAACCCAGGAGTTAGTTCAGATATCCTTCATTACACTGGAGAATTACTTAGGATTTTCTATTTTTTATGTTGGCATCATCTTCATGAAACTCTTTGTTTCTGTGTTCAGAAATTATCCGATCTTTACTACGATATTCATCGGTCATATCTGAAAGTTGCAGAGGTGGTGAATTCAGAGAAGCGACTCTTCGGTCGCTACTATCGTGTGGCATTTTATGGGCAGGTAAGTTTGCTACTAGTATGAGCTTTAATGTTGAGTAGTTGATTGCTGTCTTTCATTCTTAACAAGACATCTAACTATATGTGCCAAAGGACTCAGGGGGTGGGGTGAGGGTAGGAATATGTTTGGGTATATTTGAGTGCTTCTGTAGGTGTGAGGGTCTATATGTTTGGCCAGAGAAATGTACTAAATTGAAAAATAAATGAGCAGAGCCCTGCTTGTGTCCTAATACAGATCGTTAAAACAGTAGTTTTGAACTTCTTGGAGAAAGAGATCACTTCTTCTTCAGCACCCTCCTCCAGTTCTCCCCAAAACATCTAAATATAGGTTTGCATCATATTTGAAAGTGAAATTTAATTGATAAGCAATGCAACCCATAGCATTCCAGTAAATAAAAAGTTCCTAGGGGCTCTACCATATTAAAGCCATGAACCTTTGACTTATTTTCTTTTCTCCTACTTTCAAACCATCACTGCTTCTCAGCAGAAAGTGATCTGCTTGTTTTGTTTCTTATACTGCAGGTCAGTATCATTTCAAAGTGATTTTTCTCAGCTTACTGCATAAATAATGAACAAGATAGAAAATATTAGCTAGCCATAGCATTGGCCTAAAAGTAAAATGAACTTATGTTATATATTAATTATGAATGTCTCTGAGCAGTGCTTTAAGTGGGCGCCATCCTGTTTCTTTCCTGGAGGGCTTATAACCCCAATGTATTTCAGCAGCCATATTTCAGACTATTACTTTCATGGAGAATCATTCCATCCCTTTGTTTTCAGTTGGAATGACTCCCAGCCCTCTGCCTTCCATTTTTTCCTCCCCTCATGTAAGGCACAGTTTCACATGGCTTCTTGTCCTCCTCAGTATCTTTTAAGGCTGCAGACAAAGGCATCAAATTCAGCATGGTCTTTCTAGATCATTTACCACTGAAGTCTTTTGGAAGATATACATTATCCTGTAGTCACCAAAGGCAGCTTAAAAACTAAAATTTGAATTAATCAAGATAGCTGCTCTCTCCCTGGAAAGAAAAGTGTAGCCACTTACCATGAACAAATTAATCCAACATAGATTTCCCCCACTGCACAGGAGCATCATGACTGTGGATACAGTCTACAGAAAGAAGCTAAGTTTGCACATTTCGGAATTCCCTGGAAAAGAATCTGGACTATCTGAAGTGAGAGTGTGTATTGGGAGAGAAAAAGGTGGGAATCTGCAGGAGAGGAAGAGAGAGAAAAGGACATGATCTTTCAAATCAGCAGTAAACAAAGAACAAATAACTCTTGACTTTAGTGAAACCTTCGCAAGAAAAATGGCAGAAAACCCCATTAGGAAGGGAATGTGGGAGCTAAGAGATTGTAGGAGACAGACAAGGGTTTTCCAGGAATGGCCACAAACTAACTAAGCAGTACAGAAGTGACAAACAAGATGTGAGTTCTCAAATCTAGCAAACCTAGATTTGAGTCAACAACTGTTCAGGCGATCTTTCCAGTGAAAAAGTAATGAACTGCCATTAGTATTCTCTGGTCACAGAGACCAGAATGCCTACCTGATGATTTCTCCAACTGGCGTCTAAGATGCTGGTTACTAGACAGGTGGAAACGAAACAATTATGCTCCTTTCCAATGAGATTTTAATGCAGATGTTTACTTCTTTCTTCCTTTGGTCTTGAATGTTCCAGGCTGTGGTAAGTTCTCTCTTCTCTCCATTTGCATGCCCTAATAAGCCTCACACTTCCCTCCGTATGGTTTTACTGAACCTTAACTTTTTTGTGCCAAATGAACGTTCAGTACCAAGGTAAGATAATCCCACTTCCATTCATTTTGGAGTCATCCTGCATTTCTGGAACTAAATTGTGTTTATTCCAGTTATCTGAATTACAAAAATGTATACTTTGCTTTTCATATCTAATATCTTTCAGCACAGAGGTCAGTGTAGTGAAAAGCTATATACACACACATACGCACACAGCGAAACATGGGCACCACATGCTTGAAATATATGGATAGCAGACCTAACTGTTGGAACTTGCCTGCTCAGTTCAGGCCACCAGAGTTGCAGCTGGTTAAGAAGAGGGCAGTGGGCAGAATTTCAAAAGCTGTAGTGATGGCCATTGGTGGGTATCTTCTGGGGTCCTGAAAGGACTATGCCTTTTCCAAATAAAATGAGTATTGTGGAGAAATAGGACTCTCTTTAGTAGTGAGCTCTGAGCATTCTTAAAAGTGGTGGTATTAATTCCCAGTACAAATAATAAACAGTAAACTCAGTAAATCAGGTTAAGTCTCCTGAGATGCGAAAAAAATCTATGTAAAAAAATTGGAGGACAAGCCAAAGGCAGTAACATGACAATACCTAGAGATTCGTGACACAGGATTTTCCCTGTTGTTTTGAACTGTATGAACTTTCCCATATTCAACCATTTTTTACTTACAAAGATGGCAATTTCATGTGGCTCAAATAATTATTTTTGAAAAGAACTGGAAGTGAAAGTGTTCATAGCTCAGTTGTGTCTGACTCTTGGTGACCCCATGGACTGTAGCCCACCAGGCTCCACTGTCCATGAAATTCTCCAGCCTAGAATACTAGAGTGGGTAGCCACTCCCTTTTCCAGGGGATCTTCCCCACCCAGGGATCGAACCCAAGTCTCCTGCATTGCAGACAGATTCTTTACTGTCTGAGCCACCAGGGAAACCCAGCTGGCAAGGCAAATTCTTTCAATATTCACACATTGTCCACAGCTCTGCTTCTCTGACTAGTACATACTTTTTTGTAATTCTTTAAATCCCTTTGCCCATCCATACCATATCAGTATTTTCTACCTTCATTTGTAAATTTGGGGTCATGGGTCCTTAACTCACCTACTAAAAGAATACTTGAAAACCCCTCTAACTAAATAGACTGGGGCGGGGGGGAAGGATGGGAGAGAGCTACTTTCAAATGTCCTAACCTTGTTCTTTTTGCAGATTTCTCAGTAAAGTGTGCTGACCGTCTACCTGACTATTTTGTGCGCTGCTAGTATTCTCAGTTGTCTTTGATTTGAAAGTCAAAGTGAGCTTAAAAAGCAAAGTGTCGTGTTAAATCTGCAGACCCAAGTACATGCCTGAACATGGTACTCTGTAAACTCACAGCCCAGCTGCCTTTGAACAAAGGAGAACTAATGGAGGTCATTGTGATAAACAGCCATTCTGATGACTCCTCAGTCACCGTTGTTCAAATGATACTCAGACACCCATCCCCAGACACCAAACGGAGAACATGGACTAGTGTGTTCAATGGCAGCAGACAGCGCACGTCACTTCATATTTGATGATAAAGAAATAACCGAATAGATTGGCACATACCTCGAACGTGTGCAGAATGAAAGGGCCAAAGATCTGAGAGAAAATCTTGACTATTTCACTAGCATAATCCCCATGGTCAGGCATAATTTCCTTTTCATGATAGTACCTTATATCCTTGTAAAATTCACTTTTTAATATTCAAACTGATGTCTCAAAATCATGCTGCAAGGATTATGGGAATACAATATGCGATCAGCTCGTTGCCTCCACAAAGGCCTTTGTGTAAATATTTTAGTGTCCCCTGTAGATGAGTGCTGTCTCTTTACAGGGTTGACTAGAGTAATGTTATGTCTGCAATGAGCCAGACCCTGGAAAAGAATTTGGAAACTGTTCTTTTGTGGCAAGAACTTTAAAAACGCAAGTCTTGCATAGCATGACTTTTGTAATCCAACACCTGGCATCATTGACTATGGAAATTTTACACAGAGCTGACTACATGAAACATCCCCCCAAGTGTCCCTGAAGTATTCATTTTCAGAGTAATGAATTGCCAGTAGTGATCAAACAAGCACTGTAATCAATGAAATCCTTAGGCTCTGGTATTTAGCATGAAAACAAGTACGTGAATGCTCATTGCATAACTTAAAACATCAGATGGCCCTGGGATGAAATGAGTGAAAGGCCTGGGGGAATTCGATTCTATTCATCAAAGGATTGATTCTGTCATTCCATGATTCTCAATCATGCCTACATGGGTATAGATACATTTTAAAATCTTGATAGAAAAGGGGATTGGGGGTCGAAGGGAAGAGCATTTGTATTGTGTACAACCATCACCTTCATGTCAGTGTATGATATACCCTTCTGGCTCCCCTATTATATGAAAGTCACTGAGAAATATGTATACTAATAATTGTGTTCATATTTCAGTTCATATTTCTGTGAAACCATTTCTCTGCATCTGTGAAGTTTTTCTTTTCTTAGTATTCAGCCTATTATGATTTTCTGACCCATCTTTTATACACTAGATTCCTCTTTGGATGCATTCCTCTGTGAACGTTGAATCAGTGGAATATAATAGCAGGGGCACTTATATGTGATGTCCCAATAATGATCTAGAGCTATTGCAGGATTCTGAAATACCTACCAAAACATCTAAGAAGAAGCCGGTGATTTTTGTTGTCAATTTGTTGAAGTATATTTTTATCATAACCTTGTTGCCTTGAAGTTTCATAATCTGTACATGTTAACTCTACTGATTCAAACTTCGAGTTTAACTAGGACATGTGCTGATTCTTAACCGCGGCAGATCAGGGGGTTGTTGCTGTGTAAAGTTGACACTTTAAAAAGTCAGACTAGCTAAGGAAATGCAGAGGTCACATTTCCTGATGCTTTGAAATGCACTTTTCTCATCACTTCGGAGCAAAAGCAAAAGAGGAACTGCCCCAAGGTTTTCTTCACCTTGTGTCCCTATTTATAAGTCAATTATTTCATGGACAGAGCATTAAACTTCCTTAAGATAGTGCCCTGTTCCTCACTGGGCTTTGCTTTGATGGTTTCCTTGGGTAAAAGGCAAGCTCACATCCTAGCCATTTTCAGAGCCACCATTTCTCTGGCTCCAAAAGCTCTTACAAACCCTGGCAGACAGCAGATTAACATTCACTCTACCACACCAGCTCCTTTCTATTCATTTTATAAAATAGTCTCAATAGGTTTGTAACTCCATGTTCTATAAACACATTGATTAATTCTAATCAAAATTCTTTCTGATCAGTCACTTACCAAAATATCAAAATAAGCATCAATAGTCCATTTACAATAAGGAAAAGTGTAATTCCCAAGCAAGAGAACTTGAGTATATATTTTTAAGCACTCAAAACTCAGTTAAACTATTTACCTCATATTGTGTGTATATGTGTGTGCTCGGTATTGTGTGACTCTGCGACCCTATGGACTGTAACCCACCAGGCTCCTCTGTCCATGAGATTTTCCCAGCAAGAATGCTGGACTGGGTTGCCATTTTCTCTTCCAGGGATCTTCCCGACCCAGGGATCAAACCTGTATCTCCTGCATCTCTTGCATTGCAGGCGGATTCTTTGCCGCTGAACCACCAGGGAAGCCTTGCCTTATATTAGCCAGAACTCAAATTGCTTTGACAGTGTTTTCCTTTATTACTGTTCTCACTGTTATTCTCCTCTTCATATTCTCCTCTTCAATCACCGGTAGCCTATTGTGTCCTGGGCACCGTCCTTAGGGTCTCCTAAGTCTAAGTCTGTACTGTTTCCCATCCTCCAGACCAAGGAGTAAGAATGAAAGAAAGTCACAGGTCATGACCAAGGCCACAAAGGTCGTAGTGATGACAATAAAATACTGTTCTTACCACTCCTTTTCTGCTAACTCTGGACTCAGAAATTTGTTAGGGGAAAAATTCACAGTGAAAATGTTTCTTTGTGCTAGTTTTCACACCTTGATGAGAAAATCTTTTCCTGGAATTTGGAAACATTTTTCTCATTGAAATGGAAGTGGTAAATGTTGCTTGAGTTATTGCCCTGTGGGGATTCTGGTTGATGGCCTCCGAAGTCAGTTCTCTTTCATGTCAGTCTGTCAATTTTAGCCACTTACTTCTGACCTTGAATCAGACAAAACTCCATAAAGCATCAACAGAAAAAAATCTAGCAGGCTGGAAGTCATGTGGGATAGGGTCAGACCTCACTACCCCTGCAGAGTCCAGAAGAATGCTAAGGAGAGGCTTTTCATGCTTTTAACATCACACATCACAGTTTTAGCAGTCTGGAGTCAAGGTACTCACAGTCAGCTGTATTGGTCTTGAACATTTCTCAGAGAAACTGTTCAATAAAAACACCTGTACCAAAAGCAATGGAATCTTTTCCAACTATACTTGGAGCAAATACAAGTGCAAATACCTGCTTTTAAAATGTATGCTCTCTAAGAACTGCCTCATCCATCTGTTTATTCATGCAACTAACGTGCAGGGATGTCTCTCTTAAGACCAGGCACTGTGCTAAACATTGGACATGCCGCGTGGAACAAGACACATTCCTGCCTTTAAAAAAAGCCCAGAGTCGATTAGGGAAACAGCAAGGAAACAGGCGATTACCTGCTTAACAAGAACCGTGCTGGCGAATGTGCCTTGTTCCTTGTCGTCAGTCACAGCCCATTTATGATAGCAAGTACACTCTTCGTGATGGTCAAACACCAATGAAAGCACTCTGCAAGTATAAAACACCATACCGATGTTAAGTCGTAATCAGTATTCTTCGATCGCCTCACATTAGCTGTGAAAAAACAAAAACAGCATTGGAATATTTTCCCCAATTTTTTTATATAATGAGTATGTTTTTAATGGTCAAAAATGTAAAACAAGCCAAAAAAAAAAAAAAAGTATAGCTGAGATATTTTATGACCTCTAGTATCTTCACTCAGCCCTTAAAATTTATTTCCTGGGCTTCCCTAGTGGTTCAGGGGTGAAGAATCCACCTGCCAATGCAGGAGACTCCATTCAATCCCTGATCTGGGAAGATCCCACCAGCCACAGGGCAACTAAACCCATGTGCCACAATTACTGAGCCCCCCTGCCCAACTACGGAAGCCCGCGTGCCCTAGAGCCCGTGCTTCACAGCTAGAGAAGTCACCGCAGTGAGAAGCCCGTGATCACAGCTAGAGAGTAGCCCCAGCTCTGCTCAACTAGAGAAAAGCCCGCGCAGCCACAAAGACCCAACACTACCAATAAAATTTTTTTTTAAGTTACTTCCTTAGGGTAAACTCTGCAGTCAGAAGATTCCAGATGCATTCGGGTTCTTAACTGTAGACTTTCTCCAGTAGTCTGAGGCCACATGTATTCCACAGAAAAAAATGCCTCTGTGTCTCTTCAGTGAGAAAGAATTCTAAAGATTGCCTCCGTTATCCTCAAAGGACGCTTCCCTTCCCCAAACCAGATAAATAAATTAACAGAGCTTAAAACCTACTTGCTCCTATGACATAAAAATGATGACATGGTTAATCTACTACTTTCAGTCTTATGTGGTCTAGCTTTGCATGAATGTAAGCAGTCTATCAGTAAAGTGAGTTGAATGACGAAATTGCATACAGCCAAGTTGCATGGGGCCCCTCATGACATATTAATGTAAAATAATTTTTGAAGTAACAAAAAAAAAAAAAAACAAATAAATAAATAAAGTAACAGTACTTGGGAGCATCACACAAGTAATTGCTGTTATGGCTTTTCATCTCAGAGGATGTGGGATGCACATCAACCCATTTAGATCCCTTCATGTGCCCCCATAGTGTTTCCTATGCTAGTTTCCAATACTTTCAGAAGAGTTGATTAAAAATGATACCGCTCTTTGAAAAAAAAAATACCAGAGTACTCCAGACTTTGTGTCCTACACCAAACTACCACAGGAGGGCATTCTTGCCCTAAAATATATGCAAGCAGGGATTACCAGTGATTTCTACTAATAGAGAAAAATATATGGAAGATACCTCTGGAGGTTCTTTGGTCTGACTGGGGAATATTTGCATTAATGACTGATTCTAACATGATATTTTGCTTTCTTCACTTGATTTTTCTCTGATTGTGAATTTTATAGGGAGCTAACCTGTGGCCTGGATGACAACCGAAAGACTGGCTGTATTATCTAAGTAAATGGTTTTTGTTTAGCTCATGACTTGCAGTTGGAGTTCTCTAGTAAAATTGGTGGTTCACTATATGTCTTCTGTAGGGATTTTTTGAAGAAGAAGAAGGCAAAGAGTATATTTATAAAGAGCCTAAGCTGACAGGTCTCTCTGAGATTTCTCAAAGACTGCTCAAGCTCTATGCAGATAAATTCGGAGCAGACAATGTGAAGATAATCCAGGACTCCAATAAGGTAGGAGACTATTTGTGCAGGTGCAAAGAACTGATTTCCTTTTCTCTTCACTACATTTATTAAAGTTTTAAATTTTTGCCTGACTATGCAAAGTAAACCACCTAAGCTATTTTGGTTGTTTGTTTATTGGTTGACTGATTGGTGATGGGAGGGAGAAAGTCCAAAACTTTGTACGTGTTTACTTGAGTAACTTTTAGGTAATCTTTAAAACAACTTACCAGCTCCTCCATCCCTCCCATGGTTTGTTTGCATTTGAATAGCAACCAAGGGGTTAAAGTGATTGGGCCCCATGATGGACTGGGAGAAAATAGCAAAAAATTATTTATTCAGTCATAGAGGTCTTCCTGGGTCATAAGAATTTTGAAATCTACCCTCTTGTGACAGTACCAGACTTGCCAATCCCACTGTACTAAGCTACAAATATCCAGCTAACTTCTTCCTGGCTCCAGAAAGCAAACACTTACATCCTCTAATGAGATTACTCAGAATCTTTCTAATACACTTTTATTCATTTAGCCAACCTTAATCGAATACCTACTGCATTCCAGGCCCAGAACTAGGAACTGGGGCAAACAGTCTCTTCCTTCCAGAGCCCACAGTTCACACGGGGCTAGGAAGGGGAGGATGTGTGCAAAGAGCTAGTAAATAGAGTGCAGTGAAGTACCATAGGAGGCAGCATCTACACCTCCAAGTCATACGGGGAACGCTCAGGGCTGGTGGCTCCCTGATCAGCTCATTCTCAGTTAGGATGCTTCACAGAGGGCGTGATGTTTGAGCTGCGGATTGTCAGGTGAGAGGTGAGAAGGTATTTGCTGGAAGCAAAGGGTATCTGAGAAGCCAGCACATGCAATGATGGCGGGAATTTAGGGGAAGGTGTGTTTGAGGAATGGGAAGTCTTTGAAGCACAGATTGGATAGAAAAGTGTGACAGAAGATAGAGCTAGAGAAGATGGTTTGCACTCTATTGTATTGGCCTCTGTTGGGCTACAAAAAAGGTCCTTTATCCTTTTCCTCTTTTACAAAGCTGGTATTTAGAAGGGTCTGGATATAAAATTAGATTGCTGGATCTGAGCGGAAGTTGTTAAAAACGTGTTCATCATTCTTAACTTGAAAGGTGCAGGCTCCTTCCCCATAGAGAGGGACAGAACTCGAACCACTGTCATGGTGGCCCTCCTACATGGAAAGTAGAGGCAGCTCCTAGTGGTGAGAGAAATGCCAGATTTGGTGTCAGAACAGCTGGAGTCTTCATTCCGCCGTGCTGCCCCTTAGCAGCTGGTGATCCATCCTGGAGAGGTTGGATGGTCACTCTGAGTCTCCATCTTTTAATCTGTAAAAATGGTTACAATTATATCCCTCCTACAGTAGCATTGCAAGTTAATTCACAAGCCTCCTCAAATCTCTTCAATTAGATAAGCAGTGGATGGGTGAACGGATGGAGAAAGTTGGAAGAAGTTCAAAAACTCTTCAAGAAATCATTAGAAAAGAGGCAGGGAGCAGGGAGGACCTTTCGCCTGCTTTCCATGCTATTTGTCAAGCCTATTCACCAAGGCAGAGTTAATTCAAAAAGTTATATAGAATAACTTGTTGCAGATTAGAGAAGACAAGAAATTGAAAAGAAAAAGGTTTGCAATCCCGTGACAAGTTATCAGTTAATCTTCTAAACCAATGAGGAACCTCCTAACACATTACAAGCCTGTAGCTCATGACTCCAGTCTAGGTACATGGCTAATTGTAGAGGAAAAAAAGAGATATACTTCCACTCTTAACACTCTTGATTCAAGCCAAAGATGAAGATGTTGAATACAGAAAAGAAAGAAAATAAAAGATTAAATAATATGGCATAGCCAAGTGCTTTTATTTCAGAGCCCCAGGGACTTAGCACACTGGCTCCGATTTGCTCTCTGTCACCATCTGGCTGCTTGACCACAGTCCAGCCAGTTACTCTTTCTGCAGTTTCCATTCACCCAGCCCTCAGATGATGTCATTGGCCATTTTCATCCAAGGGAAAAGGGACGGCTCAGGACGCCAAGCTGCAGGGGTTCTGGGCTCCCCACCTTTCTTCCAGGAGTACCCCAGGCCCACCACTCTTTCTCTGCCCACAATGTGTTAAAACAGGTGAACCCCAAGGATTTGGACCCCAAATACGCCTACATCCAGGTGACTTATGTCACGCCATTCTTTGAGGAAAAAGAAATAGAAGACCGGAAGACGGACTTCGAGATGCACCACAATATCAACCGCTTCGTCTTTGAGACGCCCTTCACGTTGTCGGGCAAGAAGCATGGTGGCGTGGAGGAGCAGTGCAAACGGAGGACCGTCCTGACAAGTAGGTGCCGGTCCCCAAGTGCGTGTCCCCCTGCAGGGTCCTGGGTTAGGCTGGACTCGGAAATCAGGACAATTCAACCTTGGAGCGTGCCTTCATTCATGCTAAGTCGCTTCAGTCGAGTCCAACTCTGTGCAACCCTATGGACTGTAGCCCGCCAGGCTCCTTTGTCCCTGGGATTCTCCAGGCAAGAATACTGGAGTGGGTTGCCATGCCCTCGTCCAGGGGATCTTCCCAACCCAGGGATCGAACCCAGATCTCTTACCTCTCCTGCACTGGCAGGCAGATTCTTTACTGCTAGTGCCGCCTGGGAAGCCCCTCAATCTTGCAGACAAGGACCCAACCTGTGCTAACTTGGAAATGTTTGCCAGGAAGCCCAGAGTTCCTCGTATCCCTTCTCTTTGGAAACAAGAGACCCTTGACAAGTCAGCCAAAACAGAAACTGTCATAGAGTTAAAGTCACTTTATCCACCACTTCCGTTTAGATCTTCCAGTGGTGATGGTCATGGTGTCTTGGGGAAGGCACTCTGAGCATTCCTCTCCTCTCTCCCTGAATCTGCCTTCAGTTATTGCAGAGTCAACTGCTCTCAGAATTGTGTGCTTTAGGGCAAGATTCTAAACCACTCTGGAATTCAGGTTTCTCATCTGTGAAACGGATGCAGAGGGTTTTCCTCCACCATCCCTTCCATACTATCTAGATCTATTCTGTGAGCTGGTCATCCTTTCCACAGACATTCAATAAATGCTTATGGGTGTCGGACAGTGTTCTGAGAATTCAAATAGATAAAACACAATTCTTGCCTTCAAGGCACTCACTGTCTGATAGGAAAAAGAGCCAAGTAAAGCAAGAATTTTAGGTGAACCCAGCATGAGAAATGAAGTGGGAACACCCCAGAGGGGAACTTAAGGCAGACTCGGGTCGTGGGAAATGAACACAGGCATCTGAATGAATGGGACCCAAGGCATCTTCAGAGGTGAGCAGTCCTGGGTTTTGCAGTAGGTACGTGGCTAGCAGCCACTTCCAAACTATGAGAAAACACTCACCTTCAGTAAACTTTACCAGAACTTTTGTAATAAAAAAAGAAACTAGAACAAAGTTATTATAGTATATGCTTGTTGTTGTTTAGTCGCTAAGTCATGTCCAACTCTTTTGTGACTCCACAAGGCTCCTCTGTCCATGGGATTTCCCAGGCAAGAATACTGGAGTGGGTTGCCATTTCCTTCTCCAGGGCATCTTCCCAACCCAGGGGCTCAACCTGCATCTCCCGCATTGCAGGCAGATTCTTTACCTGAGCCACTGGGGAAGCCCCATAGTACGTGCTGTCCAGTATCTATTTAAGCATTCTTTATTGTGATTCAATGTAGTTTTTATTTGAACTACAAGTTGTGGTGGAAACTATCATCTTTTCTGTGTTTAGAGACTCTGAAGGTCTAGTCAAGCCTTGGCAATGAGGAGATGTTGCTAGTGAAGTGGGGAAGAACTTTTGCCAGGCAAAAGTAGCTGGGAGAAAAGTAAGAGGTGTGTGAGAGCTTGGCACATGGGAGAAAAATAGCCCACATACACGGAAAACGTGCAGGATAGAATGCTCTGAGTGCAGAGACTCAGGGTCATCCTGACCTTCAGGGGAACCCGTGACTTTTCACTAGCCCTTGACCTTGAAATGCTCTCGTACTGCTTTTGTGCAGCGAGTCACTTGTTCCCCTACGTGAAGAAGAGGATACAGGTCGTTAGCCAGTCGAGCACAGAACTGAATCCCATTGAAGTGGCGATTGACGAGATGTCCAAGAAAGTTTCCGAGCTGAATCAGCTTTGCACAATGGAAGAGGTGGACATGATCAGACTGCAGCTCAAACTCCAAGGCAGTGTCAGTGTCAAGGTGAGCGTCACCCGGAGCTGAGATGCACATGGTCAGTGGAACCTGGTACCAAAGTGATGCCCCTTGGAATTCTTTGACAAAGAGTATAAGAGACATTTTTCTGTTTTTGATACCACCCAACACCTTTATCTGAATCTTTAAAATGTTGTTTCCTTGTGGAGGTTCATTAGTGGTGTCAAACACCTAGAGATAAAATCTTTCTTATTTTTAGCTAAAATAAAACTTCTTTTTTTTTCAACTCTCCTTTCCCATCTTCTCTAGATAAACTGTGTTCTGTATTCGAAATTCTAACAAATGAATTAATGAATGAATTAGCATGGCTTTTTTAAATCTGTCATGAACAGACTTATAAAATTGTCCAAAAACAAAAATGTTTAAATGTTTATTCATTCATAAATGTGCATCAGTATTTATCTGTCAAGGTCCTGAGAGGAAGCAGATGGCTTGTTCACAGTGAGGAATTGAAGAAAATATAATTAAATAGACTCTTTGAGAATGTATAAGCAGTATTTAGGGAAACCAAAGAGGGTAGGCACTGGGGCATAAGACTGAGGGACTATCACCCTCCCCAAACCTGAAGACTTTGGGGAGAGAAGAGTTAGTGGAAGAAGAGAGAGAGCCGAGAGCCAACTCATGATAGACAGACACAGTTTCTGCTAGGGAATTGCAAGGAGGAAGCCATGGGCCTAAATACTCTGACAGGGCTGAGACTAGGGTGCAGTGAGCGCGGCATTTCCCTTGGGCACAAAATTAAGGGAGCATCAGAAAATTCAGTAATCAAGATAAAATAATACTTTAATGCTCCATTTCTGAAAATCAAAAGTAACTTCACAAAACCATATTGAACGAAGTATTAAAATTTTCAATAAAGGCAGGCCAGTGCCACGCTGGAGGCTGAGGCAAAAGGAAAACTCAGTACCGTTGATCTTGATGCTGACCTGGCTCTCCTCTTCCCTGCCCACCTCTTGTCTGTAAGCCCATGGCTGACTCAATGATAATAATTTCTTTAAAGCCAGAAGGCAGAAGAGCCATTGTTACACTCCAGATGGGACAGCTTCCCTCAGCACATGGCTGAGCAGAGGAAGGTTGAGAGGGATCCAAAGAAACTAAGGAAAGTCCTCTGTGCCGTTTGCCCTCTCTACCACACTGGCAGTAGCTGGTGAGCAAAGCCATCTGAAGATGCCTCAAATACAGCCTTGGCTTCCTTCTCCTTTCACCTCATTCCTTCCCAGCCCCACCATCATAGGCAAAGATCATAAGCTTTAAAGAACGCAAATCCCTTCACTAACGAGACCCTATGCATGCTTGTGAGCATGATCAGGGCCTGGCATTGTGCCTTCATTCAGCAAATCTAGAAAGTCCCTTCCTGGACCAGAATCTGCCAGACTGTCCAGCGAGACACGATAAAACAGTGGTTCCCAGCGCGATGCCGAGATCATGACCACTGTGGAATGTCTCTTATTAGTAGCTGTGTGTTTGCTTGAATGTTTATAGGGGGAAAAACAAACATTTGACTTCACAGGTGTTAAATTTATATAAGTAGATAAAGATAAGTCTAGTTTTCAGAGTTATTAAGAAAATAACAGTGCTTGCAGAATTTGCAGATACAGCAAAAATGTGACATGATGGCCACATGACTGAAGTTTAGGAAGGATGGTAATGAAGTGTGGAGTTCAGATGCGTCCTTTAGTAGCTCACTGACTGGTCTAGAGACAGCAGATAAGACAGATACAAGGGGATGTGAGAGAATTAGGGGGGCCACACGATGGAGGCTCCTCTTTCTAGCCATGGAGAGGACTCCATGGAGGAGGTATTACCATTCTTAGCCAATTCTCTTCTCCCCAATAGGTTAATGCCGGACCAATGGCCTATGCACGGGCTTTTCTTGAAGAAACCAATGCAAAGAAATACCCTGACAACCAAGTAAAGCTTTTGAAGGAAATCTTCAGGTGAGACTTTCTCTGTTGAGTGGTTCTTCCTTGAATTCCTTCAGACAGGGCATTATGAATGAATGCCCCCAGGGAGCCACCTGACCGTTCCTCTTCAACCTTCATCTCCATAGCCTAGTTTATCAGCAGCCTGACTTCAAGTTGCCACTTTCTTATTTTGTTTTCTTTTAATATTTATGTATTTGGCCACATCAGGTTTTAGTTGAGGATCCTCGCATATGCAGGATCTTTCCTTGGGATGCACAAGCTCTCTAGTTGTGGCATGTGGGCTTCCTTGCCCCACGTATATGTGGAATCTTAGTTTGCCTGACCAAGGATCAAACCCACCTCCTCTGCATTGCAAGACAAATTCTTAACCCTTGGATCACCAGGGAAGTCTCTAAACTGCCACTTTCTGAAAATGAAAGAAAGTGAAAGTCACTCAGTGGTATCGAACTCTTTGCGACTTCACGGACTATACACTCCATGGAACTCTCCAGGCCAGAGTACTGGAGTGGGTAGTCTTTCCCTTCTCCAGGGGATCTTCCCAAGCCAGGGATCAAACCCAGGTTTCCCACATTGCAGGCAGATTCTTTACCAGTTGATCCACCAGGGAAGCCACTTTCTAGGGTTGCTTGTTAATTTGCTTATTGCCGTCACTAAAGGCAATTTGCAGATGCGTGTGGCCAGGCCCTGGATGTGAATGAGCGCCTCATCAAGGAGGACCAGCTGGAGTACCAGGAGGAACTGAGGTCCCATTACAAGGACATGCTCAGCGAGCTCTCGGCAATCATGAATGAGCAGGTGAGGCTTTCCCCATCCGTGCATAGGAAGTGCCCATTTTGTCCCCCATGCCACAAAGACTGGAAAGAGTCTCTTTCTTTTCCTGCTACTGAAATCCCTGCACTTTCACAGACACCTTGTTGCTGAGCCGTTCTCTCCCCCGCATGCATCACCTCTTGACTCAAAGGAGAGAGATCAGGTTGGAGAAAAATCTGTAGAAAAAGATGAGAACCCAGATGCTTTCCAGTTTTCAGAGACATTTATCCAAACCAGATGTGTGTTGGTTTTCTAGCACAGATGACGCCTAATTAGACACCAAGAGCGCTCGGTGACGTTCCTGATTACCACCCCTTGCCCCTGATTCAAGACCTCAGAAGCCCCAGGCTGGGATGTGCAGTTCCACAGTGCTGCCACTAGGGGTCTCTGCACCGTTCTCAGGAAGAAGGCGGGAACTTTCTTGGTCAAGGTTGCCTCTACAGGGGCTGAGCCTCTGGAAGATATGCAGATTGGGATAAACGTAACCCTCCATCCCACAAGCAAGTCACTCATGAGTTCAGTATGTTCCGTAAGACTGCACAAAATGTGGGCTTTCAATAATCACTGCTTTTGGGGGTACTGAGAATCAAGTGATCAAAACCAAGTTCAGTTTGTTTGGGCCTATTTGCAGCATCCATCAGCCCTCACACTCCACCTGAACGTCTCTTCACCCATGGTCCCTTCAAGGAGTTAGATGTGTTCTCTACAGAATAACTGAGGGGGAGAACTTGAGCTAACCTCCCAATAGTGCCTCATGCATGGTAGCCATTCATTAAGTATTAATTCCTTCTCCTTTCCTGAAATGGAAAATAGTGTTTAGTGTTATTAATAAGTAACACTGTCACAAAACATGAAATGTGTTATACCCTTCTTTTATTCTAATTAAATTTCCCTTTTTTTTTTCTCTTTTCCATCTCCTTCTACCCACATTTTAAGTTCTCTATAGCAGCTAGAGAAAGAAATGGTTATTTGACTTATGTTGCAAAGGAAAAAATCTCCCTGGATAGGATTTCTAGTGGAGAAAGTGTTGGTTTGGAATTGTTAAGGGGTGATGGGAATTAAATACTCAGGAGTGATGCCTTAACAGATGGGGAAATCATAAATCTGAGAGTGAAATAAAAAGAACAAGGAATGGATCTGTACATTGGAAAAGATGACAAAGAAATGCTTGTTTCCAACTGTAAATTGCATCTGACCTTGAAACTTTGGGCAAAAATGCTTTTCTCTTTTTTTCCTGGCAGCTCTGTCGCGGTCCATGTTTATACAGCTTCTGTTCCTCTGTGTCTAGTATTTCCCTCAGTACTGTAAGCAAAAGTGGTATGTTTTTCTTTCCTTATGTCTACTCTGTCCTTTGTGGCCTTCTGGTCTACCTGTTCATTTTCCCCAGACACCTCCATAGTCACAAGTGTTCTCTAAATGCTTATTTAATTAAATCAACTTTACTTCCATTTCAAGGTAGGTCAATATTAAAATAAAAAGCCTATTAAAATCAAAAAGCTAATTAACAACTTAGCATTTAAAAGAAAAATATATATCCTATCAACTTCTAAAATATATTTGAGCTCATTTGTATCCAAAATGAAGATTCATTATATCTCAAAAAAAAAAAAAACCAGTACAGAGACAGCAACCAGGTGATTTAGAGGAAGGAAAATAAGTTTTTTTCTAGAAACCTTTTGCTAAGAGAAGCAGAATTTGACTCTGGGCTTCCTAGAAACTGACGTAAAGAAACTAATGGATTACACAGGTCTTGTTATTTAGCAAAAGAAATAGATCTGTTGGCAGGAAAGATAAACTTTCTCCTGTTCCTGAGCCTCTATAGCGATTTGTCACATAGGTTTTATATATGGACAATGACTACAGTGTTCGTGATATCCTCAAAAAAAAAAAAAAGACAGTTGTCCTTAAAAATGTCTTGCTCTATTATATGGCCATTCCACATTTCCATCTTAGATTAAAATGAGGAAAAAAATACTCACTTCTAACTCTGAAGAGGAGATTCTAGAAGAGGCACTATTTAATAGATAATTATCAACCATAAGTTTAAGTTAACCATAGCAAAACTATGTCTTCTGAAGCAAAATAAGCTGTCTTTATGACAAATATTGATAAGTGTCTGAGTTGGTTGTAATGTCAGAAATAGCAAAAGATAGGGTCCTTAAAGTCCAAAGTAGTTTTAAAAAGTGGGTGTAAATCTCAATCCAGATTTATAACAAAAAATGTTTGCTCCTTTCCTCAATATTTTTACTAAAAAGGCATTTGACCCTAATGTTTGGGTTGGCACTCTAGTAGAGTGAAGGGTAGTCAGATTTTAGCATAATCCTATAATGCATGAATACCTTTACATACCTCGATACTCATCCATGTATTTTGGAAACAAATACAGGTATAA
This sequence comes from Cervus canadensis, assembly GCF_019320065.1. NCBI lineage: Eukaryota > Metazoa > Chordata > Mammalia > Artiodactyla > Cervidae > Cervus > Cervus canadensis. Next base: position 22,222,241 of record NC_057409.1, read on the forward strand.
TTACAGTGAAGAGAGGAATTCTGCCATTAAACTTGTTAACAATAGAAGCAGAGTTAGAATGAATAGACAAGACATAGAAAGACAGAAATCAAATTGTTGCAGTTTATTCCAAGAGTGTCCAGAAAAGTCTAAGGTAAAAGGCAAATACTAAAGCCACTGCTTAATGAAATAACCTTCAATATAAGGAGTGGGATGGAGCGGGATGAAATAGACACTCATGTGTAAAAATGGAGATGTGGACATGGAGCTGCTAAAGTGACAAGCAGGCGGTAATTACCTTTTCAGACAGCCAGGATGCCAAGCTATTTTATAAATGGCCAAAAACCATAAAAGCCTCCTTTGATGGAGGCCAAAGTAATACATATAACTATTGGATGAAACATAAGATGCTGATTTGCTGTCTGTTTCAACGTTTAAAAGGATGACAGCATAGTGAAGTCAACGCTGGTAATGGATAGCAAATATAAAAAAAAAAACAGGTGAGGGAACGCATCTATTCTGTTAAGGAGCCAAGCAGGCGAGATCCAAAGGCATGTTGCTTTTTGAGTTTCAGATACATTGCTTGCCAATGTATTTAAACAGAACTTGTGATTCTGATCATAAGGAGAACTTGTTGGTAGTATAAGGGACATGGATGCTATGGGGACAGAGAAGCCATTCTCTCCTGGAAAAGCAGTACAGCCAAAGCCTGGTAATGTGTAAAGTTACTGAGAAAACCAGGAATTTTAAATATTCATTAAGCCTCTTCTGCACCAAGGTTTTAGAGGTGCCTGGGGTATCTGGTATTGTTATTGTGTTCGCATATCATTAGTTGAACAGATCTGACAGGGAAGGGCATATTAACATTATTTTCAAAAGTAAAATCAGGTCAAGCTATATATTTTTTTCCCTCCTATTTCTATTAATTCAAACATTTAAATGAGGCTTCAGATGTTTTCTTGAGGGGCAGATTTTGACAATACTTATTATGACCTTTGCAAATAAAATAAATTTCCAGAATTACTCAAACACATCCGTAAGATTCATTCACATTTAAAAACATATCTGATAGTTGAAGAGAATTAGGAAACTACTTTAAAGCTGGTCAGCATGGCTGAGATGTAGGCTGGGGGAAAAAAGCTCTTCAGATTATACAGAGTGAAGTAAGTGAGAAAGAAAAACGCCAATACAGTATATTAGCGCATGTAAATGGAATTTAGAAAGATGGTATCAATGACCCTATATGCAAGACAGCAGAAGAGACCCAAATATAAAGAACAGACTTTTGGACTCTGGGAAAAGGCGAGGGTGGGATGATTTGAGAGAATAGCATTGAAACATGTATATTACCATGTGTGAAATAGATGACCAGTCCAAGTTCGATGCATGTAACAGGGCACTCAACGCCGGTGCTCTGGGACAACCTGAGGGATGGGACCGGGAGGGAGGCGGGAGGGGGGTTCAGGATGGGGGACACATGTACACCCATGGCTGATTCATGTCAGTGTATGGCAAAAACCACTACAATATTATAAAGTAATTAGCCTCCAATTAAAATAAATTAATTTTTTAAAAATCTCAAAGAAGTTTGATAAGGGCATTTTCAAAATTTGCTGGTTCCTTGTGGGGGAATTTTTTTTTAAAAAATCAGTGTTCTGGGCTTTGCTTTTGTATTTGAAGTTATTAACACAGACCTCTCTATTATTGTTTTGTTTTGTCGCGTTGTGTTTTGTCCTGCCTCAAGATTACCTACCGGGACGACCCATCAAAGCGAGGAGTGGAGCGAACTTGCACTCGAGTAATTAACAAGGCGGCTCCCTCTCTGCCCGCGGTCTCTGTCTCACCCAGTGGAGAAGTCTGAGAAGTCCACAGCATCGGACACTCCTCCTTCAAGGGAACTGTCTGAATTTGCAGCTAATCTCGGGGAAGAGAAAGATAACATTTAATTTATTTGAAGTTTTTATGGTGGTGTTCATATTGTTTTTTACCTCGCTAGCTTGAGAATTTTGCCAGCCTCCAGATTTGCACATTTCTTACAATTTTTTTTTCCTTTGAGTGACGTCGATCAAGCCAAGCTGAATATTTGCTATGAAATTCCAATGAATGTGTAATTCAAAAGCTGACTGTAAGTCTGCTGTCGGTCACATTATGTTCAATACCCAGTCCTCGCACACATATTTTAAAGGTCAAAGTGAATGTTTTTGTAACATTTAAGCATATTTCAGATGTAAATAGAAGATTGTAAAATATATGGTTTTTACCAAATTTAAAAGAGCCTTTTTAGGTATTACTTATGACAGTGCTAAAATTATATGAGTAACATTTCAGATACTGTTGTATTAAAATATTTGTGTATGTGTACAAAAGTGTTGATAAATACTAATCTTTAAAGTTTGTGGAGTTTCTTTCTTTGTAATATATGTGCTCTTAAAAGCAATGAGATGTGAAATTATGGAAGCCTTTTGTTGTTCATAGAAATAAAAAAATACAATTACTTTGCATTTGGTTCCCTCTTGAAGAGTGGGAGAGTTGCCACTAAAAGTGGTTCATGGGACTGGGCAGCTGCTGAATGCAATCCTACTTATGATTTATGATGCCTTAGCAAGAAGTCAGGACAAGGACTTGAACCTCAGCTGGACAAAGATTCAAAGATCAACTAGACAGACCAGGGTTTTCCAATCCCAAGAGATAACTAGACTGATTTGAAGAAGATATGTTGAGTCAGAATCTTAAGGGTTACAGTAATTTTTAGGACTCTGCACAAATATTCCATTCTATAAATCTGTGGTGGGATTGCACTTCCGTAACTTTTTTTTTTTTTTGGTGGCACTGGGTCTTTGTTGCTTTGCACTGGCTTTCTCTAGTTGCAGGAAGAAGCAGGGTCTACTCTGATACAGTCCACAGGCTTCTCATTGCACTGGCTTCTCTTGTTGTGGAGCATAGGCTCTAGGCAAGCAGGCTTCAGTAGTTGCAGCACATGGGCTCAGTAGCTCACCAGCTTACTTACTCCACAGCATATGGAATCTTCCCAGTCCAGGGATTGAACCTGTGTCCCTTGCATTGGCAGGCAGATTCTAATCCACTGTGCCACCAGGGAAGTCCTTGTGCCTTTTCTGAAGCTAGACTTGACCACTCTTTAGCCATTGAAATGTCAACCAGTCCAAGTCCTGCTTGCTTGACTACACATACACCCTGCACTAGACCCACAATGTTCTACTCACTTAAAACCAAAGCAAGGGCTTTGCTGATGGTCCAGTCGTTAAGAATCTGCCTGCCAATGCAGAGGATCTTCATGACCCAGGGATTGAACCCGGGCCTCCCACATTGCAGGCAGATTCTTTATAGTCTCAGCCCCCAGGGAAGCCCCCACCACATAAACCCAGCCCGTATGCATCAGGACTCAGCTGAATTCACACCTGTGGTGGCCACTGTGTTAGGACCCCCAGAGCCACCTTTCAGGGCTGAGACTTCTGTTCCCCCAGCAGCCGGCTCTCTAGGAAACTCACGCTCAACAACTGGTTGATGGCAGGAAGGGCAAAGGCCTGGCCTCATTGTCCCAATTCAAGATGACTCTAAATGGCCATCCAGGCTCCCCAGCTCTGACCTGAGAGCAACCTGAGACTACATCACAGTTCATCTCCTCCTCTCCACAAATCCTTTGAAAAGGATTCTGAGGAGACATGGACTCCCAGCACATTTCCTGCATATAACTCTCCACATCAGAGTCTGTTTCTTGGGGGAACAGATCAAGTCAAGAGTTTTTCCAGACGCTTTGCTCACGTGGATTTCTAATTCCCTGTCCTGTCTTAACACATACACCCATGTCATCCATTTTTCTCCCCTTGATTATGTTGTCAGTTATCATTTCACATGTCTGTGTGTTTTTTCCAACCATGTCAGGGCCGGCTTGAAGGAAGATTATGTCTCGATCTTCTCTGCAGTCTTGGCAAATCAATTTATTGCCCTGAACTTCAGAGTTTTGAAGTCATTTCTCAAAGTTGTGTTGGAATGGAGCTGTTCCAGAGAAAATGCTAGGGCAGGGACAGGGGAGCCAAAGGGGGACAAGTAGACTGTGGGAGGGTGGATTTGGAGCTAGAAGTCACTGTCGGAACAAGTGTCCGTGAATCTCTTCTATAAGGAGGTGTACATTTTTTTTAAGTAATCAGCATTGACTGCTTTTGGTTTCTTTTCAGTTCTCAGCCTTAGCAGGGTTTTGCCACTGAAGTATTTGGCACTGGATACGTACATCTGTGGAGCAAACTCAGGCAGCATTGTTAACAAGATGATCTTCTCATTTGGAAGCTACCCAGCTCCTCTCTGCTCCCAGCTCCTCTGTATCTTCGTGCCTCCCCACCACCCAGTGACCTAATGTCGCCTCTCCCCAGCCCCTGCTCCAGCCCTCCACCCAGTCTTGTCTTCCTCAAGCAGAATCCCCACCCCTTCTCCATCTGTGTTTGTGTTGCTTCCAAATGGATTCCAGTTCAAATACCAACTTCAGTCAAAACGAAGCTGTTGGGAATTCTCTGGTGGTGCAGTGGTTAGAACTCAGAGTTTTCACTGCCAAGGGATTGGGTTCCATCCGTGGTCAGAAGACTAAGATCCCACAAGGCACTGGATTGAGGATTATGTGAGACCACCTCTAGTCCCAGAAGCTATGGGCAATTGGCCAGGTGCTGGTCAGGTGAGTTAGCAGTGCTGTGCTGTGATTTTCCCATTCCCATGTGAAACCTGCTGGAACACTAACACCAAGTTGCCTCGAACTGTTGATCCAACGACTGATCGAAGGAAAAAGTGGTATGGTTTCCTGGGGAAATTGGTATCCTCAGAGGACAATCTTTCACTCAAAAGAATTAATTTTGAATTGATGAAATTTTAGGTCTTTGGATAATCTTCCAGTAAAGTTCTTCCTCAACCCCCATCCCTCTCCACCATCTCACTAAACTAGCCATCATCTCTATCTAGGATATTCAGTTAAATTGCATCTAAGTGAAGAAATAAATGTGTTACAAAGAGCCACACCTGGTTAACATCTGAAGTCTCAGATATGTTCTTGGGCCAATCACTTTAACTGTCTGAGAGAGGGCCATGATTGCTACTGAACAAGTGGTTCTGAAAATTAATGCAAAAAACAGCCATTTTTTGGTACTTTGTAGAGTGGTGTACATAGACAGCATATGTTCATTGAAATTTTTCAGTTAGCAATCCTACCAGGTCACCCTATTTTCCCACACCATTCCGAAACAATCAGCATCTGATTCTTCTGATTCTCAAACAACAATCAAGGTCTGATGGCTGCTAAGAGAGCCACATGTGTATAATGTGAAGAGGAGAATTCTGATAATGTGAGAAAGTTTGTCTGGGATCTTGAATTTTCTAAGGGTAAGAAGAAGTTTAAGAAGAGCTAAGAGTTGGCATCTGAGAACTCTCTAGGAGTGTCCTTTGCAGCTCTGCCCTGGTTATGTGCTGAGATTTAACAAGAAAATGCACGGTCTACTTTAGACAAAGAGTCCCATCCCAACCAGAAGTACCTTTGCCTGTGATGGAGCAGGATAAGTGTCAAATTACTTAAAAGTACATGAGAGGAAGTGCTATGAAGAGAGAACAGATAGGCAGATATATATATATATATGTGTGTTTGGGTTCAGAACACGGATGAGTAAAGTGTTCCAGGTGAATAATGGAGATGGGGAGACACTAGTAAGATAAAGAAATCCCCATGAAAGCTCTAAACGCCTTTGCCTTCCCCTTGCCCCATGACATTCCTGTAGGGAATGCATGTGGTCGGGGAGGGGAGGAAAGAGAAGAGTAATTTGATGGAGAGATCATAAATCACAAATCTCAAGAGAGATGCTACAGTGAGCACATAAAGTTGATCTGAGAGGGATAAGGAGGGAGAGATAAATCAAAACATGCCCAAATGGGGTTCACGAAGGTCATTTGGAGAAGGTAATGGTGACTGAGCCTGAGTAATTGAGCAAAGGTTTACAAAGAATAGCTTTAAATAATACTAATGTCAAGGATTCTCCAGAGGAATCTGCTTGCAATTTTCTTACATCATTAATATTAATACCCAACTATAAAGCCATTGTTTCTTGGATTTATTCCTAATGTATAAAGAATATTTGTATTTAAAAGCTCATGACTTTCTTTGTATTTCATCAAAAGCCACACAACTGTAACTACTAAATCCAGGGTAGGTGGACGTTTCTAAAGTTATAAATAAGACAGTGTGCTATTTGCAGGATATTTTATTGAACAGAATGGCCCGAGAATAAGGAAGTCTGTTTCATAATACTTGCATGAAATTTAGAGGATTCCTTTAGATTTCTATGAGACTTCCCTTATGCCATATTATTTTTCCCTTTGGATTAGCAATTATTTTAAGAAATAAAGAATAAAAGCAAAGTTCTAGAAATCAAGTCAAATCAATTTATGACAACAACAAAAAGGAATTTTTGCTTTTTAACAAAAGTCAAGTAAAATGGAAATCTAGCTTGAAGACTCTGGAGTGTTCTACAAAAATATTTCCAGTTAGTGTCCCAGGCCAAGGCAGAGGCCTTTCACCACCTCAGCTCAAAAACACCCCTTTGGATTCCGAAAGTCAAAATGACCCATCACATTCTATCTAGTGGTTTCCAAGTTTCAGCCTCTCCCTCTAAACAGCTGAGCGAAAGACATTGCTGCTGGAGGTTTATTAAATGGCCGTGTGTGTGTGTGTGTATGTGTGTTTTCAGTCATGTCTGACTCTTTGCAACCCCAAGGACTATAGCCCAACAAGGCTCTTCTGTCCATGGAATTTTCCAGACGAGAATACTGGAGTGGGTTGCCATTTCCTTCTCCAGGGATTCTTCCTGACCCAGGGATGAAACCCACATCTCTTGAATCCCCTGCATTGGCAGGTGGATTCTTTACCCCTGAACCACCAGGGAAACCCATTAATTTGGATATTTCTAAGCCAAAGGATTTGGGACGTGTATGTGGCCACTTATTTTGCCTTCAACATTTAGAAGGGCTGAAAATAAGAGTCCTTTTCAGAAAGAAACTGTTTCTATTAGGATTCTAAGCCCAAGAATTGCAGATGATGATTGAAAACAATCTATACCCTTTTTTTTTCTGAGGGATCTTGATTCTTATACTATGGATTTTTATTGTTACTACTGGGAGAAATTGAGAATGGACAGTATAGTAAGTCCCTTACGTACAAACCTACGAGTTTCAAACTTTCAAACATGTGAGCGTGCATTCCCGTGCCCAGTCACGTTAAGTTAGTTCACGTGTCTGGTGTACATTGTCCCATGCGTGCATCCCCCACAAACGGCTGTGCTTTTGTGTACTATGCTGTACAATGCTATATTAAGAACAGTAGCACAGTACGTCATATGTTTATTTCAAGCCCAGAACCTACACCATCAACAAGTGTGAGTGAAATCGCAGCTTGCCCTCCATCTCCTATTGCTGAAGACCTTTCAGCTCTACCATTTCCCACCTCCAGTCCTTCCCCAAGTCAGTGACTCTTCCTGCCGGTTCACTCAATGCCAGCCCTTTTAAACCACCTGTTGTACTACACTACTGTGATTTTCAAGGTATTACAACGTTAAAAGCATTTTCTTTATTTTTTGTGTTTGTTTTTTATGTATTATTTGTATGAAAAGTGTTATATACCTATTACAGTACAGTAGTTTAGAGTTGATTGAATTAGTTGGGTACCTAGGCTAACTTTGTTGGATTTACTAACAAATTGGACTTACAAACATGGCCTGAGAACAGAACTTGTTGGCACGTAGGGGACTTACTGTAACAGTCTTTTATAAACTTACTTCCTTCTACAGTGTAACTTGAGTGTGTAACTGTGCTAACAGAGATTCTCTTCAAAGAAGCAAAGTGTCTTTCTCCATCTTCCTTTCCCATCTTACTTCTGGTCCTGCTCAGAGTGAGTCAGAGCCCCAAGAGGGAATGGGTAGGTGCCACATCCTAGAAATGGGGATTTCCTAACATCACACATTTGGTGAGTATGAAATGAGATGTTTTAAAAATGCATGCAACAGAAATGAATCTAACCCAGAAGAGTAAGCCAAAACTTCCCTGACTCCCAGGCAGATCACCAGCCCTGGGGAGTCTGAGGTTTCCCATTTTCTCCCATACGATGAGGCATCTGTTTGTTTCTGGAGCATATCATGGCAACATTGTTTTACACCTCTCAAAATAGCTTCCATTTGGCTGTAGTCATATGTGCATCATTAAAAGTGGGATTTTCATATCAAGTTGTTGATAAGATAACAGGATGTCTTAAATTTGAACACTAGGTTTTAATATTCTGGTTACTGTTGATTTTTTCCACTCTCATCAAATATGCAGTTTTTGTACTGCTTTCAACAGAATCTGAGAAAGAGTGTTTTTGGCTAAAATGCAGGACCCTTGGAGGGCGGTGTGGCTGTGATTCAGTTCCTTCTTCTGGAGGAAGAAACAGCTCATGGCTGGAATTACAGACAATTGCCTCATTATTTCACCTCAGAAATGGCCTTGAGTGCAGTGTTCATCTTAGGTGAGGTCTATGCTTTATCTTCTAATCGGTTTCATCTCTTTATTGGGATTAGCAACTTCTTGGTTTGTCTATGTAACATATCAGATGATAGGCCCTTTGAAGTATAAATATTAGCCCCACAGTCTCTTTTCAAGAATTAGGAAATGTTTTCCTTGTTAGAATTTCCCACTTATATTTTCTGTACTCTGATATCTTAACATCTGAGTATCAATTAAAATTGGATCTGAATGACTTCCTATAGCAGTCCATTGCCAAGGATCAGCAGCAAACAACCTCCTCCTGGACTCATAGAGCTAAGATGTTGCATGATTCTAGAGTAATCAAAAAACAAATAGCTGAGTCCAAGCATGTAGCTCCTTGAAAGCCAGGTTTACATCTTGTGTACCTTTGCTTTCCAGAGACCCAGCAAAGCACCTGGCAGAGAGAAGGGTCTCAGTCAACACCAGCTGAATACAGCGGTGAATGGACAAGCAAATGAATCAAGAAAACTCGCAAGGTTAACTTCCTCGAGAAATGTCACACTGACTATGTGCTAAGTCCCCTCGGTCGTGTCTGACTCTTTGCAACCCCATGAACTGTAGCCCGCCAGGCTCCTCTATCCATGGAATTTTCCAGGCAAGAATACTGGAGTGGGTTACCATGGCCTTCTCCAGGGGATCTTCCTGACCCAGGGATCGAACCCAGATCTCTTATGTCTCCTGGATTGCAGCTGGGTTCTTTACCACTTGTGCCACCTGGGAAGCTCTAAAGACTCTTCAGTTTCCCTACTCATATCATATTAAATCAGAAGGCACAGTGGTCTTTAGCATCGGCTCCGGAGCAAGTATAGAACCTCAGCTCCACTACTAATTGCCTGTGTTAAGCATCCTCAGTTTATTATCTGTGTCTCAGTTTTATCATCTGTAAAATGGCAATAATAAATATGCCAATTTCGCAGGGTTATTAAGAGGATTAAAAGAAAGAACAGAAAAAAAAACTTAGCACACAGCCTGGCAACAATAAACACTCAATCTCTGTGAACTATAATTGCTAATATCCTACCAAACAAACTGCCCTGTGGAAAGTGACTTTAAATTATTTAAAAATAATATTTATCAAAGGGATGATTGAATTAAATGAATATTTAATGAATGCATAAATTTGAAAATGAGTAATTCACATTGCCTCCATACACAGTCACTAATGAACACAGTACCAGTTGGAAGCCCCGGGTGGTTTCCCTTTCTGTGAGATGGCTGAGCACAGAAATGCCTCTTCTCTTTTCAGAGACTGCTGGCATAGTGCATGCCATATTGTAGGCACCCAGCAAATGTTGTTCAAAGTGCACAAATACTACTAATTATTTGTCTGTGTCTCTATGGAAAGATGCTACCTATTGGCTTGACTTTGGATAAACTCTCTGAAATTGCCCATAAAAGACAAAAGTGAAATTAGCATAATTACTGACAAGGGAAATAAATACAAAAGAGGCATGCTTTCTAAAATCCAGCTGGATGAAACAGTTATATGCTCAAAAATTTTTTTCTTTTTTTTTTAATTAGCAATGTCAAAAATAATTTAGCATAGATTTGCTTTCTGTGTTAAGAGAATCAAGCTGATCAGCCTTAGTGACAGAAAAACATTAGGAGGACGTGAGGTTTGAGAGTATTTTTTAAATGCCTAGAATCTATGTAAAAGTTAAAAAGACTGATTTATAACCCTGACTTGCTGTGTGTTTCAGGAGCTGAGATTGGAGACCCATTCAACTGATTAATATTCACAGGAATAATTCGCAGGAATAATAATTAACATCAAAAGATGGGCTCTAACTATGGCAATACATGGAACTGACAGCTTTTCATAACAATACTATGAAATAATTAAGTAGATATAAGTATACAGATATTATTGTGAAAAAGGTAAAACAAAGTTCAAATGGAGATCATGAAGACATGGGGAAGTGAGAATAGGGAAACTCTAAGTAAGCTATTCATTTTCTGGTTTATTCTGAAAGCTAATGTCTGCACACAGACACACAGGGAAAAGTTAGTCTGATAATTTCCACTATAGAGCAAGAACTTACGCAAATCACGATAAGTGGAAAATGGAAGAAATGAATAGAGAAATAGAACTGCTCAGAGCAGTTATATTCTACAAATTGGAATAAATAGATTGATGATCTGTAGTTCTGCAAACACACAGTCTACTCAGAAAATCGGCAGAACTTTCAGCTGGTAGGCTTTCTACTCTACCCCGGCGTAACTCAGCAAGCTACGTGGGATCTACTGTTACACAAGGCTGATGTTCAAACTGTGCCTCCTTGTGGTACTTTAGAATATTTTGAAATCTATAAGGAAAGAAGACTAGAGAGAGAAAGAAAAAGAAGAAAGGGAGAAGGGTAGGACCAAGGATAGAAGTGGAGTTTGAATTCATTCAATGTTCACCACCAGCACCAGCTTAAGCAACTTCACCTGCATTGTTTCGTTCATCCTCTCAGCGCCACTGTAAGGCGTCCTTATCGTCATTTTATGGATGAAGAAATGCCAGTTCAAGGAAATGAAGAAATTGGTTCAACATCACGACATAATATTATGAGAAGCAGAACTTTATTGTGAACAGATCTGTCTGTTTGTCCGCCTTTCTTCCATTTACCACTGGTTTGAGTTTGGTTGAATAAAAACCGAAATCCTGCCCAATGGCCATACCAAGCCATAGCCCCCCATGACATCAGATGTCCTTTCTGAGGATATTCCCAATCTCCTAGAAGACAACAGTCTGATATTATGTGAGGTTAGAGATAAGCTACTGCCTACTCTCTCTCTCACCCTAGGCAAATTCACATAACTATGTTTTTCAACCTAAATGCCATGGGTTTTTACAATAAGAAAGAGTATCTAAGTAAACTCAAATGTTAGCATTGCGTTTATTATATCTTTGCTAGGTGAGGAAGTTTACTCAGAAGGGCAGATTTATCACCAGAAGGCTGCATAGAGAATGTGGAGTCGAGTATCCAGAGATGGATATTTTTAAAGATATTTTATTCAAGCTGAGTCTGATAAAACCTGCTGAAAAACACTCTGACTTGGTTTATTTGAAAAGTTCTTTTCCTTCTCAATGGTGCACATTTCTATAAACTGAACTATTCACATTTGCTTCTCTTTCAAAATCTGTGTCAATTAAACCCTAAGAAAATGTATTTTTCACCACCTGCCTTTTGCCTGTAGTTCTAGTGACCATTCTGATTTTCGTTCCTAACCCATTTCTATTTGACTTTCATTTTCCAATTCTCTTTTGAGATATATTCAGTTTCTATAGTCATTTCGGTTTGTCACCCATTGGTCTTTGATTTCATGCTTATTTCCATCAGCGATGCTTAATCATTTATGCACTTGCAGCAGAGACAACCAGCTGTCTTCCAGGTTCCAGCCATCTTTCTCTGTAATACAACCATAATTTTATGCAGGAGACAAAAGTACTGAGTCAAAAAGACTACTTCTCAGCCAAACTTGTGTCTACGTGATTAAGGTCTAGCTAATGAAATGCAGGAAGAAATTGTTGAATGACACATCAAGAAAAGCTCCTTAAAACGGTAAAAGTTAGCTGAGATGGACCCTTTTTGCTTATCCTCACTACCTTCCTTCTGCCTGGAACGTGAGACTGAGTTCTGGCAGCAATCTTAGCCCCTGGGGAAAAATTGATGGTCACACATTGAGAATGGCAAAGAAGGAAAATAGGGTACTGGGTTCAAGATGATGGTGGAGAGCCGTGCCGGTCTCAGAATGCCTATTTCTGGAGAAAACAACTGAAAAATTCATCTCATTAGCCCAGCATTGTTGTTACCTGCATCATAATGTAATTTCTAACAAATGTACTCCCTAGAAAATATCAAGTCCTCTTTGGGTCACCTATGACACTCAACTACTTAACTTTTATCTAATCCTTTGAGGTAGGGCCAAATGAAATATTAAAAGGTATTGAAAGTATTTGGTTAAAGACAAATTCTACTGCAGTAAATTTAACTTTGAGTCGAGCTTCAAGAATACCGCAGTGCTAAAAACATTTGCCAAATAAACATTTCGATACACAACTTAAATATCACATTTACTGAAATGCCCATTATCTCAAGGATTGGTGTAGATTTATAAAGTGAAAGGTAATCATTAAATATTTCATTCATGGTTATGTACTTAAGGGTGTTGGTTTGCAAGAAACAACTTAAGCAAAAACAAAAGTATTAGTTTAGCTAAGATAAAAGTTCAATGGTAGAAGTGGTTTCTAACACAGCTGAATCTTCAGGATACTATGTTTCTCCAGCTTTCTGCTTTTATTGACTTTATTCTGAGGCAACCTTCTCCTGGATGACTGCAAATTCAGCCACTAATAGATACAAGACTCTAGTTTATCAGCTTAAAAAAAAAATGGAAAGAAGTCACTAGTTCCAAAAATATGACAAATTAAATTATCCTTCAGTAAACATTAATTATCTCCCTTTCAACTTTCATGTGAGTTTTTTATTGTGATAGCGGCCATGTGATTTGCTTTGTGTGTGCTTTGTAATTCAGTCATGTGCAATTCTTTGATGAACTGTAGCCCACCAGGCTCCTTTGTCCATGGGGTTCTCCAGACAAGAATACTGGAGTGGGTGGCCATTCCCTTCTCCAGGGGATCTTCTCAGCCCCGGGACTGAACCCAGGTCTCCTGCACTGCAGGTTGATTCTTTACCATTTGAGCCACCAGGGAATCCCCTGTGGCCAATGGAATATTAGTAGATGTAATTGACCTGAATTAGAGCTACAATAAGCTTGCAGAGTGGGACCTAGTCACTTGCACTTTGACTTTTATTCTTAGAAAACCATGCTTTGAGATGAGTAGCCATTTAACCAAGGAAGATGAAGCAGAGCTTGGCTGAACCTACCGCTTGGAGCCAAGTTCAATCAAAGCCAGATTCAAATAGTCAAATACCACCCAGTGATCACACATGTAAAAGAGAAATATGTACTTACCGTTGTATGCAACTAAGATGGGGGGTAATTGTCACACAGCATTTATGGTGCATCAGCTAACTGAAGCATGTTTTTCAACAAAATTCTCAGAGCTTAATCTCATGAACTCAGAGCAGTAGTGCCATTATCACAGAAAACAGTATAAAGATTCCTCAAAAAATTAAATGAAAGATGACCAACTTCCACTCACATTATCTCTTTAGCAGAAGACCAGCAATGGATCTCAAAGTGTGATCATCAGCATGCCCTAGGAGCAGCCCCAGCATTACCTGGGAACTTGTTAAAAACGCCTGGGTCCCAAATCAGATCTACAGAATCATACGCTCTGAGGGAGACAACCAGCTTTTTTTTTGCTTTAACATGCCCTCCAAGTTATCCAAATTCAACATAAAGTTTGAAACCCATTGACCTGGCTTGTACATCTACCCCTTAAACCATCAGAGTGCATAAATCATCAGGCCTGGAGTTGTGGGATGTGTCTGCAGTACCAGAATTACTTCAACCAGTGGGACAAGACCTGGGAATATGCATTTCTAACAAGTTTTCTGATGCTGATGTTACTGGTCTGAGGAACACACTTTAAGAAACACAAGACTGGTTCAATAAGAGTGGCTAGTGGGGAAATCAACATTCCGTTAACAAAAGAAGAAACATAAGCAGGCTCGTGGATGGAGAGCACATGTCAATCACAGCTGCACTCTTATTAAAAGGAAAAAGTTCTGACAGAAGACATCAGACAACCACCAACATTCTCCAACAATTCTGCAGGGACAGGCAAAGCTGGAGCCAAAGAGAAGTCTCATCTGTCTTTTTAGTTCATGAAATTGATTGAGACATGAACTGATTTTTTTGTCTCTTCAATTTTGCTGAAATTCAATACAGATTTGAGGAATCAAATAAAAGACAGCAGTTTTTGCTGCAGAGAGTCATGTATCACCTCAAATGTGATGTGAGTTGTCACACAAATCTTTCTTAGTACAATTCACTGAAGATAAATATAGTGCTTAAGGAGGCAATGTCTATATATCAAACAATTGAGTCATTTTGATCCATTCTCAGGAAACCAAGACAACAGCCTATAGTTTTGAGCAATCCAAGATACAAAATAGGATCACAGACCCTGGTTATGGTCACTATTTTTAATCTGTTCCTAAAAATTATAGAATTTTAGAATTCAGAGAACCTTAGAGATTATCTAGCCCACATACTACAAACCCCCAGGCTATTGGACACATTCCACTCAGAAATGTGTTTCTTTGTCCTGCACAAAAACATTTTTCTTTTCATTAAAATTATCACCATGTTTAAAATTCTTCATCTTTTCTGGACAATTCTGAAGATTCAGCCACACACCACATGGACATAAAGTCTATGTTTCTTCACCTTGCAGTACATCAGAGCTGAGGGCTGGCTTCATGCTTTTGAAGGAGCATTTCCCCTACTCCCCAGTCTGACAAAGACATTCCACTCTGTTGTTTTACAGCCAGGCTGCTCCACTCATTTACAGGGCCTGCCTGTGTCCCACAGGCATGTAATTTTCTCATCTCCCATCTACACAAACTCCTTTGTTTTAGCAACAAGAACACCGAAGTTCATGATGATGACCAACTTTTATTCACATTATCTCTTTAGCAGATCAGATTTGCACCGTCAATTTTTCACAGTATCAGAAAACAGTGTCTCCTACAGTCATTTATTCACCATGGAAAACAGGATTGCAAAAGTTCACCATTTAAATTCTGCCCAGTTAACACTGAGGTAGCTGGTTCATTTCAGTATATGGCTAATTTCAAAAGCCTAAAGAATTAAAAAAAAAAAAAAAATACCATGAGCAACACAAGAAATCAGCCACAATACATTTAATGTGAAATGAATCTTATTCAGATTTTGTAGACTTTGTGCCTTCAATAGTTTCAACTCCTTTGGTGAGAAAGTGGGCCTTTTTTTTTTTTTAATTAAAGGACAAGTTTTAAACACACTGATTAGGATCACTACTATTTTAAAAAACAAGAAGGTAACAAGTGTTAGCAAAGATGTGGAAAAAAGAATCCCCATATGCTGCTGGTAGAAATGTAAAATGGTGCTGTTATCACAGAAAACAGTAAAAAGATTCCTCAAAAAATTGAAAGTGAGATTACCATATGATCCAGACATAACACTTCTGGGTACAAATCCGAAAGAACTGAAAACAGGACTGCAGAGAGATATTTGCACATCCGTGTTCATAGCAACACTATTCAAAATACCCAAGAGGTGGAAAAAACCCAAGTATTCGCTGATGGATGAAAAAATTTTTTAATGTGGTCTATACATACAATGCATACATATAATCTATAGGGTTTCCCTGGTGGCTCAACGGTAAAGACCCTGCCTGCAATGCAGGAGAACTGGGTTTGATCCCTAGGTCAGGAAGATCCCCTGGAGAAGAGGGGCACGCCAACCCACTTCAGTAGTCTTGCCTGGAGAATCCCATGGACAGAGGAACCTGGCGGGCTGCAGTCCATAGGGTCACACAGAGTTGGACACGACTGAAGTGACTAAGCAGCAAAAGCGTACATAAAATACATAAAATAAAGTATGACTTAGCCTTAAAAAAGGAAAGAAATTCTGACATGTGCTACATCATGGATGAAGAGTGAGGCTACTCAGCTAAGTAAAACAAGCCAGTCACAAAAAAAGACAATTACAAACTTCCCAGGTAGCGCCAGTGGTAATGTACCCACCTGCCAAAGCAAAAGACGCAGGAGACGTGGATTTGATCCCTGGGTTGGAAAGATCCCTAGAGGAGGAAATAGTAACCCACTCCAGTATTCTTGCCTGGAAAATCCCATGGACAGAGGAGCCTGGAGGGCTACAGCCTACGGGGTCTCAAAGAGTGGGACACTGAGCAGGCACACTCAAAGGAGAAAGACAAATATCGTGTAATTCCGTTCTGTGAGTTATCTAGAGTAGTCAAAATCACAAGAACAGGAAGGAGAGTGATGGCTGCCAGGGACTGGGGGAGGGAAAGTGGGGAGTGGTTGCTTAAGGCGTCTAGAATTTCAGTTTCACAAGATGAAAACGTTCTGGAACTTGGCTGCACAACAATGTGAAAATACTCAACACAGCCGAAGTGAGCAGGTAAAAAAATGTCTAAGATGGTAAATGTCATGTCGTGGACTTTTAGCCACAATAAAAAAAATTTTTTTTAAGAAATGTCATAGTGAAGTTTGCTAGGTTCGGGGGGATCTGGTGTAATTATTTCAAAGGCCAGAGTGATGAGATACGAAGATGAAATAGAAAGACTATGTGTGTCCTATTCTGCAGAGGCTCTCAGGGAGGAGAACTTCCATTCACACCAGCGTGGCTAAGCGAATTCAAAGTCATGCTCTCGAACAATCCTCTCCAACAATTAGATGACAATTTTATCTCATCCTGAAAACTACAACAAACTTTTTTGCTACTTAGTGGGTCTTGGGTTTACTCCAAAATGTGTTACAAAGTAAGAAATTCAATTGTTATATCTGATAAAAGTCAAGCAAAATATTAAATCTATTTTTGACATTTGACTAGTCTTTATCTTGGGAATTAAAAATCTACTTTTGGTTTTTAGCACTGACATATATACACTGCCATGCATGAAGTAGATAACTGGTGGGAAGCTGCTGTTTAACACAAGGAACCACGTCTGGCGCTCTGTGATGACGTAGAGAGGTGGAATTGGAGGAGTGGGGTAGAGGGTTGGGAGAGAGGCTTAAGAGGGAGGGGATATAAGTATAATTATGACTGATTCGAGTTGATGTATGGCAGAGATCACCAAAACAAGGTAAAAGCAATTATCTTCCAATAAAAACAATTTTTTTAATCTGCTTTGGGGTTTTAATACTCTTCTTGATTATTTACTCCTATTCACTAATCCTAGGGAGCATTATTCCTGGAATTAACAGCAATTAACTAGCTGTTCATGCTGTAATAGTTCTGCCTCCACAGGGCCATCCATCACTGAGGAAAGGCAAGACCAGTGTCAGTGTCTCAAAAGGCAGTCCTAATGCAAACCACCCTCTGATAATGCTGTCATTGTTGGTCTATTTTTTGTCTATTGAATCTGAGTATCTGTACTCTGCTGGTGTGTACATCATTCTGTTTCACCAGCTTTCCACACTGTCTCGGTGTCTCTAAGGACAGCCAAGAAAAGAACTGCCCTGTCAAATGCTCCAACCACAGCTCAATAGCCGAGTTTGGTTCACTGGAGACATCTGAAATGGAAACTGGAATCTACCCAGGAAACAGATTAGTCAAATGCTCTAGGGCTAGGCCATCTTGAAAAGACAAACTACAGATTTGTCTGAAAATTATGGAGTCACAGTTATTCTATGTGTCTTGAAGCTTAGCCACTCCAATAAATATTTATCATGATATGCATAGATTGTCATGGTGGTGGTATTAGTTGCTAAGTCGTCTCCAACTCCATCAACCCCATGGACTGCAGCATTCTTGTCAATTCTATGGGTGTTGGAGAAAAGACACTGGGGAGAGAGGGAAAAAAAAATTGGGACTAGTTTTTGCTCTCAGGAAGTTTGTATCTTACCCAAAGAGATACATGCTATGTATCCATGTGTCCATGTTTCCAGAAAAATGCATGACAGAATATCAAGTATCAAGATTTGCCATATCTGCTATATTTATTAAAAGAATCCAGAAAAGGCAAAGACCAAAGAGATATGGAATTTTTAGAAGGATTTCATGAACTCAATAGGGTTCCAAGCAGACCTTGAAAGAAAGATGGCATGCAAAATAGACAGCAGACTACTTGTGCTTCCTCAGTTCAATTCTACAATGAACATTCACTGCACTTGTTTTATCACACGTCTATCCATCTGTTCATTCCTATGACCATCCATCTTTCCATCTCATTTTAAAAATATATTTTAGAGTACATTACTCACATCAGTATATCTCACCCCTAAAAACCTTAGCATGAATAACACTGGAATTTAATATTTGTTCATCATTTGAGAGAGGTAAATTTTACATTAAAGTGAAATGCACACATCTTACTCTTTGATGTGTTTGAATAAATGTTTGCTCCTGAGTAATATAGCCCCCCTTTCAAGATAACAGAACATTACCATCACTCCAGAAGGTTTCCTTGCACTCTAACTGCCTTGAGGCAATCACTGTTTCAATTTTTATGGACAAATTAGTTTTGCTTATTTTAGAACATCAGATAAGTGGAATTATATGCTATCTTTGCTTCCCAGGTGGTGCTAGTGATAAAGAACCCGCCTGCCAACGCAGGAGATGTAAGAGATACGGGTTCAATCCCTGGGTCAGGAAGATCCCCTGGAGAAGGAAATGGCAACCCACTCCAGTATTCTTGCCTGGAGACTCCATGGACAGAGGAGCCCAGTGGGCTGCAGTCCAGGGGTCACAAAGAGCCAGACACAGCTGAAGTGACTTAGCACATGCTATCTTTTGGATAAGATTTATTTAGAGCACATTGGTTTTGAGAATCATTAAAGTTTTTACATGTATTTCATTCTTTTTTAGGTGCTGGGTGGTATTCCACTCTGTAAATGGACTATAATTGGTTTATCCATTCTTTTGTTGGTAATCACTTCAGCTCTTTACATTTTGGGGCTATTATGAATAAAACTGCTTTAAACCTTTTCTGTACAGATCTTTTCATTTCCCTTATGTAAGCATCTAGGAGTAGAACTGCTGGGCCAAATATAAGAAGGTAGAAATGATTTTACAGCTTATACCAGGACCTCATTTACAATAGAGGAGAGACTAAGAATAAAACTGGATGATGGGTTTTTAAATTAAATTTAGTCTATAAAACTCTACGCTGTGCTGTGCTCTGCTTAGTCGCTCAGTCATGTCTGATTCTTTGTTATACCATGGGCTGTAGCCCTCCAGGCTTCTCTGTCCCTGGGATTTCCCACGAAAGAATACAGGAATGGGTTGCTATTTCCTTCTCCAGGGGATCTTTCCAACCCAGGGATCCAATCCGAGTCTCCTGCTTGGCAGGCAGATTCTTTACCACGGAGCCATCATGGAAGTCCACTTTCTATACTAGCCTGTATTTTAAGCAATCATTCTAAAAGTTAACCCACCTGCAATGCAGGAGACCTGGGTTTGATCCCTGGGCCGGGAAGATCCCCTGAAGAAGGAAACAGCAACCCACTCCAGTATTCTTCCTGGAGAATCCCATTGACAGAGGAGACTAACAGGCTATAGTCCATGGGGTTGCAAAAAGTTGGACACAACTGAACGACTAACACTTTTTTTAATGCAATCATTCTCAAAGCTTTAAAATTCAGCAACATGAAGAAGCGTGCAACTTGAGTAATTTCTTATTCTTTCTATTAAAGAGACAACAGTGAGAACATGCAGTGATCGTTATTATGTTCTGTGTAAATTCTTTCATGCTAGTAAAGGTAAGTAACAATTTCCCTAATAAAAAGAATCCACCTGCAATGCAGGAGACAGGAGACATGGGTTCAATCTCTGGGTTGGGAAGATCCTTTGGAGTAGGAAATGGCAACCCACTCCAATATCCTTACCTGGGAAATCCCATGGACAGAGGAGTCTGATGGGCTACAGTCCATTGGGTCGCAAAGAGTCAAACAAAACTGAGTGACTGAGGACACACATGACATACACTGGTGACTTTTCTAAGAAAACTTTTTTTAACCTTAGGTTTCTTTTTCAAATTAAAGTATAATGTATCTAATTTTATAGTGACTTGGATTCTAGGAAGAGTTAGATATCCCATTCTAGTATTAACACTTTTGGGCTTCTCTGCTTTCTGATGAGAAAAGACTGATGCAGTTACTAAAAATACTGATTTCCAGGTGTTTCCCCTGGAGATTCTGATTTAGTAAGGAGGAGTTGAGGCCCAGATATGCAGATGACACCACCCTCACGGCAGAAAGTGAAGAAGAACTAAAAAGCCTCCTGATGAAAGTGAAAGAGGAGAGTGAAAAAGTTGGCTTAAAGCTCAACATCCAGAAAACTAAGATCATGGCATCCGGTCCCATCACTTCTTGGCAAATAGATGGGGAAACAGTGGAAACAGTGGCTGACTTTATTTTTCTGGGCTCCAAAATCACTGCAGATGGTGATTGCAGCCATGAAATTTAAAGACGCTTACTCCTTGGAAGGAAATGTATGAACCAACCTAGATAACATATTAAAAAGCAGAGACATTACTTTGGGCCAACAAAGTTTCTGTCTAGTAAGGCTAATGGTTTTTCCCAGTAGTCATGTATGGATGTGAAAGTTGGACTATAAAGAAAGCTGAGCACCAAAGAATTGATGCTTTTGAACTGTGGTGTTGGAGAAGACTCTTGAGAGTCCCTTGGACTGCAAGGAGATCCAACCAGTCCATCCTAAAGGAGATCAGTCCTTCATTGGAGGGACTGATGTTGAAGCTGAAACTCCAATACTTTGGCCACCTGATGTGAAGAGCTGACTCATTTGAAAAGACCCTGATGCTGGGAAAGATTGAGGGCAGGAGGAGAAAGGGATGACAGAGGATGAGATGGTTGGATGGCATCACCAACTCGATGGACATGAGTTTGGGTGTGCTCCGGGAGTAGGTGATGGACAGGGAGGCCTGGAATTCTGCAGATCATGGGGTCGCAAAGAGTCAGACACGACTGAGTGACTGAACTGAACTGAACTGAACTGAACTGTGTTCAGAGCATAGTAGCCAGAAATGATCATCTCTTTTGTTTAAACTTCTTTGAGAATCTCAAGTAATATTTGGCTTACAGTAGGCCCTAAACTATATACTGTAAACTAATATCAGCACTTATGATCTTGATGGAGAAGGCAATGGCACCCACTCCAGCACTCTTGCCTGGAAAACCCCATTGATGGGGGAGCCTGGTGGGCTGCAGTCCATGGGGTCACTAAGAGTCAGACATGGCTGAGCGACTTCACTTTCACTTTTCACTTTCATGCCATCTATGGGGTCGCACAGAGTTGGACACAACCGAAGCAACTTAGCAGCAGCAGCAGCAGCAGCATGATCTTGATTACTCAATGTATGTGCTTATGAAGTGTTGATCACTCAGTCATGTCCAACTCTTTGCTACCCCAAGGACTGTAGCCCACCAGGCTCCTC
This sequence comes from Cervus canadensis, assembly GCF_019320065.1. NCBI lineage: Eukaryota > Metazoa > Chordata > Mammalia > Artiodactyla > Cervidae > Cervus > Cervus canadensis. The sequence continues at coordinate 22,243,860 of NC_057409.1, forward strand.
TGTCCATGGGATTCTCCAGACAAGAATACTGTAATGGGTTGCCATTTTCTTCTCCAGCTTAAAAAATCAATTTGTAAATAAAAAACACCATTTTCAAGTGTTTTTTTTTTTTTAACCATTATACTATTATTGAAAATATATAGCTTCATCTACAGATATAAAGCTATTTTTTCACAGAGAATGTATTTGATGTCAACAGTAGTATTAATTTATCCTTCAACACTCAGTGCATTTATTAAATAAATGAAGTACTGTGCAACTACTGCATGCAATAAACTCCTTTAAAAAATCAGTAGTTTAGGTTATCCATTAATAAATGCTGGAAAACCTACAAATAATTAAAACTTTATTGCAATTGTTTTAATAATTTCAGTATTATATAAAAGCATCTTCCAATCGGAATAAGAATTTGGCATTTTATGCTTCTATATTTAGGATTCTATTTAGTTGCTGTTGCTTTTATGCATTTTCATAATTGCACTTATTAATGACATTAATCTGAATGTCAAATTCTTCCCAATTTCTTTACTGACACTTTAACACAAATAATACCTAGTAGGAAAGTAGAGATATGTTGAATTCCATTTATTTTCATTCAAAAGCTTCAGTCTTGGGAATTCCCTGAGGGGCAGTAGTTAGGATTCAGAACTTTTACGGCCAGGGCACAGATTCTATCCCTGGTTGGGAACTAATATCCCACAAGCCATGCCACATGGCCTAATAAAAAAAATAAATAAATAAAAAACATTTCAGCCTATTCAGTGTCCATATTTCTATTCCTCTCTTTATGGGTCATATGGACACATTGCTCATTGGGAATAAACAGCCCAAACCAACCTCATTAGTCACAATATGCAGAATTCTAACATATAAGGGCAAGAATTAACAGAGACCTTTCCCTTTTCGTTGAATATTTACACTCATTGTGTGTGTACCTCCTATGTCACTTCAGTCTTGTTAGACTCTTAGTGACCCCGTGGAGCCTTCCAGTCTTCTCTGTCCATGGGATTCTCCAGGCAAGAATACCAGAGGCTGCCATTTCCTTCTCCAGGGGAGCTTCCCAACCCAGGGATTGAACCCCCTTCTCCTGTGACTCCTGCATTGCAGGTGGATTCTTTACCACTGAGCCATCGAGGAAGCCCATTTACACTCAGTACTACAGGGCTTATTGCTCTATAAGCAAATACAACTGGACACTTTCATGGTATTAATGTCAGGACCAATAAGAGTAATAATCACTTCCCTCATTTGAAAATTCACCATGTGCCCTGAACTCTTCTGAGCACTCGGTTATACCTCACAGCCACCCTCTGGTCTGAGTAATTCTTGCGCTCATTTTATGGAAAAAGAAACTTAACCAGGAAAGTAAACATCACACACTTTGTATTAAAGATGGAAACTCCAGCACTCAAACTCTGAATAGACATGTCTGTCCACACTTATTCTGCCTCAGGATGGTTTTCATGACCTGGTTTTCCACTGGAGTAAAACAAACAGCCTGCAATTTTAAAAGATACCACATGGTTGATATGGTAGAAAAAGAGTTACTTCAAATCCAGTTTTAATATTTAGGGAAACAGCAAATTATGTAATTAGAGGGAAGTTCAGTTCAGTTCGGTCACTCAGTTGTGTCCAGTTCTTTGCAATCCCATGGACTACAGCACGCCAGGCTTCCCTGTCCATCACCAACTCCTGGAGCTTGCTCAAATTCATGTTCATCAAGTCGGTGATGCCATCCAACCATTTCTTCCTCTGTCATCCCCTTCTCCTCCTGCCTTCAATCTTTCCCAGCATCGGGGTGTTTTTCAATGAATCAGTTCTTCACATCAGGTGGCCAGTTTTGGAGTTTCAACTTCGGCATCAGTCCTTTCAATGAATATTCAGGACTGATTTCCTTTAGGATGGACTGGTTGGATCTCCTTGCAGTCCAAAGGACTCTAGAAACTAAAAACTTTAAGCTTATAAGTTAACTTTAAGTAAATTTATTCCTGCAGTTGGTGTTCTCCTGTCTGAATGGTAAGATTTTTTTAATTTTAGTTAAAATTTAACTGTCTATTGGCTTTTGTGTGCATTTTTTGAGACAGAATTCTTTATTGAGACAGAATAAAATTTACCATACATGCTACAGAATGAATGAATCTTGAAAACACTCTGATAAGTAACACGAAAGGCCACAGGTTCTATGAGTCCGTTTATCAGAGATGTCGAGAATATGAAAAAAACAGAAACAAAGAGTAGATTAATGATTGCCAAGGGCAGGGAAGGAGGTGGGCTTGAGGAGTGGGCAAAGAGTTTTTTTTTAGTGATGAAAATGTTTTAAAATTAGATGCCAAGGATATTTGCACAAGCTTTTGAAAGACAAGGTTTAGAATATATCTGAGATAGGACCAAAGGGTCATTGATCATTCTTTGTTGAGGGGGAGCACTACGCTTAATTTCTTCATCTTTTTATGGAAAACCTATAACCATACCATGGCCACATAAACCTAAGAACAGGTAAGAAAGGGAGTGACAGAAAAAAGCATAAAAGGCACAAGAACTCAACTCAACGCACTGTGGCGCCCTGAATAGGAAGGAAGTTTGAAAGGGAGGTAATATATGATATTACCCGATTATTATATGATTATGGCTGATTGATTTTGCTGTGCCGGAGAAACTAACACAACATTGTAGAGCAACTATACATCAATAAAATTAATTCATAACAAAATCAAACAAAACAACATCCTTTAAATATGTTTACTACTCACCAGATGGTAAAGTCACCCATATTTAAATTAAACTCTTATGCAATGTTTCTTAAACTAAGACTGTTGCTTTTCATAATTTTAATAAAAATGCATAAGATTGTTCTAAAGAGAAAAAACAAAAAAGAAAACCATGAAAGTGGCTTTCCAATAACAAATAATAGCAGAACTATCCTTAGTGGTTAGAAAATAACACACCAAAAGAAACCTTTATATCCACAAACTATTTGCATTTACAATTACAGCCAAATGTGTCTCAGTGCTTAATTACTTTCTGCATGTATTTTTTTTAAACACTGAAGAAGAAATAAATAATAACCCAGCAAGATTCCTATTTCTATATCATTTCATCATGAGCCAGTATCTCCAAACCATTGCCTTTTAATCATTTACCTGAGTTGCATAAAAAAAAGCAAGACTAAAAACCCAGACTTACTTTTCTGACAAGAAAACTAAAAAAAGGAAAAATAGAGGATCCAAAAGGTCAACTACAAAACAAAAATAATTTGATTGACTATTCGGCTTAAAATAAATAGGAAAAAATGATCATGGTAACATAAACACAGAGACTTGGATGAAAAAAATTTTTTTTCATTGGTATCTTTTAATCCTGCTGATACTTTTGAAAGCCTAGCTTCCAATACATTGCTATTCTACAAATAGCAACATACATAAAAAGCGCAGATGAGGGACATGTCTCTGAACAAAAGTAACATGTTTTCCTGTTTCAATCACAAAAGCCTAGTACTGAAGACAACCTCAAAACTGCTTCAGCAGGTGAATGGCTATCTAGAAAAGCAGATGGCCATTTACTTAATTTATAAGCATCTCCAGAGACCAAGAATTTGCATTGAGCAGAACAAGAGTAAAACTGTTAAATATCTGATGGAAAATAATCTTTACCAAAATCATACATCCAATCAAAGACTGCATATTTTGATTGCTTATTGACTTCCACCTGCAGGTTTCTACATTCATTGAACCAAGTCTAACATGAATCTCATATAAGAAGTAGACCAGAAGTGAATGAAAATCCAACCATAGTTTCACTGAGTTGCTCTGACAAACCTAGACAGCATGTTAAAAAGCAGAGACATCACTTTGCCTGCAAAGGTCCATATAGTCAAAGCTATGATTTTTTCCAGTAGTCATGTACAGTTGTGAGACTTGAACCTCTCACTTGTCTGGGTTTTAAAGAAAGCTGAACACTGAAGAAATGAGGCTTTTGAAGTGTGGTGCTGGAGAAGACTCTTTAGAGTCCCTGAAACAGCAAGGAGATCAAACCAACCAATCCTAAAGGAAATAAACTCTGAATATTCATTGGAAGAACTGAGGCTAAAGCTGAAGTTTCAATACTTTGACCACCTGATGCGAAGAGCCGCCTTATTGGTAAAGACCCTGATGCTGGGAAAGACTGAAGGCAGAAGGAGAAGGGGACGACAGAGGATGAGATAGTTGGATGGCATCACCAACTCAGTGGACATGAGTTTGAGCAAGCTCCAGGAGTTTGCTCAGGGGAACAGGGAAGCCTGGTATGCTATAGTCCATAGGGTTACAAAGATCGAACAAGACTTAGTGACTAAACAACAGCAAATCCTGGGAAACTCAGACACAGCGCTTAGCCCCTTTACAACCTTGTAGGTAGCAGCCGCATAGTCAAATGACTCCTCTGGCCTGTGAACCTATTTCCTTGGGCTGGCATGTGAACTGTGTCTGTGAATGGGAATTCTGCAACAGTCTACTATAATGGCCGTGGAGTTGGGGAAAGTAAAAGTTCATGAAAACCCTATTTCAAGACCTCCAACCCAGCCAAACAGCACAAAACCACATGCGGTGACTTCACACAGATTTTATCCAGAGTCAAATAGTGCCAACATTTGCATTATTCATATCTATAGAAGAACTAGCCAAAGGGCCCATGTTTTAGGACACTAGCCAAGTTTTGAAGAACTAAATGAGCAGGCATTCATAGTTCTACTCCTATTGGCAGACTGTCTTCTATTTATTTTTAAAATGTACTCAGAGGAAATTGCTATTCATTCCTTCTTTTTTACCAAACACACCCTAATAATATAAGGAACAAAGAATGCTCTTTGTTCAGCTACAGTGGCGCTAGTCAAAATAGCACAGTTTATTTTGAACAGTCTCTAGGATAAACTAAAAAGAGAACAAAAAGTAATAGTCCATTTACTCTTGTCTTTAGAGTAAGACTTTCCCATCACCACACAAATCACAAATTTCCATGAGACATTTCATCCTCAGGTAAATCTAAAGATGTCCTTCCATTTAAAATAATCAGTCACAGTAAATAATATTTCTTGAAAAGAAAGGTTGTTTTAATGTCATGAGCCATGCAGTTTCCCAGAAGGGAAGACCCTTCCAGGCAAGTCACAGGAAGACCACCATTGTCACGCTTGGGACTGAAAACTCTTTACGTGCCTTTGGTAGGAGAAATTCCTTTTTTGACATTATATATTAATGGATTACAAAAATTTTTTTCGTAAATCATCCTGTCTCTTCACATGTAATACCACTTACTAAATATTAGCTCTAATCATTCTTCACTCAAAGCCCAAAAGATCTTTTTAAAATTTAAAATAAAAGCCAGAATATAAGGATTGTAGGGGTGGGGGGGGAGGCTTACTATGAAATTATATGAAATCATGTGTACGAAACTTTTGAAATTTGTTAAGCACTATACAACTTAAAGAATCTCATTCAATTTTAAGAATTAAAAGCAATAAAATCACATTCTTCTGGTGGAGAAAGTAAAAAAGAAAGAAAACTAAATTCCTCCATGTGGTATGCAAAGCCTTTCAATATTTGGCTGAATTTTTTGCAGGGCTCCAGTGTTCCCACTCTTTATGGCCTAAGAGGCCTCCCCTGACCACCGGAAGAGAGTCTCTTAAATTCTAGCCAAGATATAATTATGTTTTATACTTAAAAAAGGTTAATCATTGTAATGTAAAAATAGCTTTTAAAAATGGAAGCAAAATGAATAGTCCCAAATTAGAGATTAAAGCATCATTAAAAATGTTTTTAAAGCAAAAAAGAAGAATCCCCTAGGTGCCTTCTTCCTAAGACTACGCATAACCCAAGTTACAATTTATGTTTTATTTAATGTATTTATTTGGTTGTCTCCCTTTTAAGGTATAAAGCCTGTCAGTCTCCTGTGTCCAGTATAGTACATTGCTGTGCTATGCTCAGTCGTGTCCAACTCTGCGACCCCATAGACTGTAGCCCGCCAGTCTCCTCTGTCCACGGGATTTTCCAGGCAACAATACTGGAGTAGGTTGCCATTTCCTTCTCCAGGGTATCTTCCCAACCCAGGGGTCGAACCCGTGTAGCTTTATGTTTCCTGCATTGGCAGGCAGATTCTTTACCACTGAGCCACCTGGGAAGCCCTAGTACATTAGATAGATGCTTAATAAGAACCTGATGAATATTTAAAAGAATGAAAAATAGGTACATAAATGAATTGCTTCAGTCTCTCAAAAAGAATCTCACACACACACACATACAGAATTTTAGCTTCTAGAAAAGAAAACTTTCCAGGCTATTGCACTACGAAGTTAAGAACTTCATATAAGTTGTTCATTCACTCCTTGCTAAACTACTTGGTATCCTATCAGCCTGGATTTAAAAGCACTGAACGACAAGGTATAAATGATGTCCCCCTGTTGGCAGGAGCAGAAGTACAGTTTAGTACTTATTTAGTGGCACCGTGATATGTCCTGACTGAATCCCTCCACGGGCCAGACACTGAAAAAGAAGAGAGGGATTGAGAGAATGAGAGCGGAGGTTTTGGAGAACAGCCTGTTTCAGAGACTCAGCTTGGAAGAGGCAAATCTACTTCCCATGTTCCACTGGCTAACAGTCCTATCACTAGGAAGTGGTAGAGACTCAATTGCAACCCAGGGCCATTCAGCTGTAAAGCTCACTCGCTGTCCATCATGGTACAAATAGCACCTACGCAACAAGCTTGCTCTCAGCATAAAACAGGGCAATGAATGGGGAAACGCTTTATAACTATTAATGCACTCCACAGTGTAAAACAATATTATTATTATTATCTCCAGGAATGTTGTCATTTCTTACAACAAAAACATCTTTCAAAGCACTGAAGTCTTATTTCACTGTGACATATTGGTGTGGTGAATAAGTGTCAAAAAGTAAGAGCTAAATAGTCAATCCAAAAATAAATGGATGGAGAACATGGAAGATCAAGTGTCCAAACACAGCAACTCTGATATGATTAGATCTTGAAAATTTCAGAATGTTGACTGACTACCAAGAGTCTTTATAGTGTTTTGTGCTCAGCCATGTCCTACTCTTTGCGACTCCATGGACTATACCCTACTAGGCTTCTCTGTCCATGGGATTTTTACAGGCAAGAATACTGGACACAGGTTCAATCCCTGGGTCGACTCCCCCCTCCCAGGAATTGAATCTGTGTGTCTTGCATCTCTTGCATTGGCAAATAGATTCTTTACCACCAGGGCCACCTGGAAAGCCCTCATCATAGTGTTGGCTTCTTGTTTTTCTATTTACTTTTTTCTCCTCCATCTCAAACATAACTCTCTGTATTCCTTCCTATCCAAGATGCTGGCCAATGAGAAGCATAATATTAGTACTCACAGGATACAGATCAGCAGAACCGCCTCCATCCTTCATTAAAGAAAGTGCTAATAAGCAAAGGGTTAGCATCACAAAGGCTAAGGAAGTAATTACTTCCAGGGACTGGTAGCAGATGTATACTGTCCAGGGGACACTACCCTCCAAGGCTTCTAAAGGCAGAAGCTGGTCCTAAAGAAAAACTTTATAATATTGTGCAACACGAGTCAATGGAATGGGATCCTCTTGGGGAAAGAAGAAGCATCTTTTCCAAAGTCAGAGGCCCTGATGCAGACTTTGGAGTCTGTTGAATGTTATTTAAATAAATGAGGCCAAAGCAGAGACATCAAGCTATGCAAGACTTCAGGTGAAACTGGGAGTTTTTCAAGTCCCATTTCATTAATAATTAAGGGCAACCAAAGTTCAACAAAGCCACAGATTTCTCTTCATCTATAAAATAAGAGAGACAGTGGAAGACCAGACTTATTTCTGGCAAATTGGCTTCATAAAGGAGAAGAGTGGCTAAATAGGTCACTTTTTTTCTTTTTCTTTTTTTTTTGCTATTTCTAGAACAGTTTTCCTCTAAAGAGTAGAATTTATACATGTATCACGTTTTACAGCAGAAACCAATGAAACATTGTAAAGCAATTATCCTCCAATAAAAATAAGTTTGACCCTAAGATGATAATTGTTGATGCAAGATGATGGCAACATAAAGGATTCGTTACACTGTTTAAAAAACAAAACAGAATAAAACTTATGAGTAATGGCCTCCTGGAAAGACATAGCATTCCTCTGACTCTGTAGTCTTCACAGAGCTGAACAGGATGGTGAATGACCCTGAACTCATCTCCACATGATCAAAAGGAAGATTATCAATGCTCACAGACTGTTTTGGTGGGCTTTCTAGCCCAACCCATCTGGGAGATCAAACGGTATGGTCTCTATCAGTCACAGCGGCTTCTTGTGACAATAACTTTTAGAGAAGAAAGAGATTTTAAAACCACAATAGGCAAACAGAGACAGCCTAAATTAAGAATCCCTGTTTAGACAAATAAAATTTTCTTTGGAAAAAAATTCAAAATATGAAATTGATATGAAAATTCAAGAGACCACGAGAAATACTTGTTTGATCTTCTTTGATAAATTGTTTGAGCTTCTTCCTGTAGGACTTTGAGGGAGCAAGGGGTAGGGGCTGGGGGAGAGGCAAGGAAGAAGACTGTATAGGTCAGGAAAAAAGAACCACCTGCTCTAGGGCTCAGCCTGCCCAGTACTGAGTGGTGCTGCTAAATGCTATCATTTCGCATTTTTCAAGTACTTTTCCATATGGTTGTATTGATTTGCCTGTGAGTATGTACACACACAACCACATATTGCCTAATATACGTAACCTACTCTAGAATAGCGTTGTTCAAAGGACATTCGCAGTCCATCCAAATCAGGTGGTGCTCTCACACATAAGGAGAATACAGCTCCATCGGTGCCTTTGTTCTTTCCATTCACGTGCCTGGAACTGTTTCCCATCATTTTTCTCCCTTTTTTTCCCTGGACCACCTTTACAAAGACTTCTTTCCTACCTGCTCTGTTTTAAAATAAATTTAAATTGAATTCTCACTGCCCTTGCCTGACATTCTGTGCTCCTTTATTTTTCTCTATAGACTTTATCTCTTCTTACACGCTTTACATTTTGCTTATTTATTGTGTTTATTTGCTGCTTTCCTGACTAGAATATATATTCCCTAAAGATAGGCATTTCTGTCTCTTTTGTTCACTAACTATGGTCCAAGGCTTTGCATGGGGCATGGCACATGGTAAGAAGTAAATAAATATTCATCAAATGAATGAATGAGGTAATAATGATAGATATTACAAAATATTTAGAGCTAAAAGATGATGAAAGTATTCTGTAATAAGTGGAAGACATATGGTATAACCACAAAACATTCTTGAAGTACTTAAGAGGGAGATCTGAATAAATGTCATAATAAAGATTCAATACAGGGCTTCCTTTATTGGTTCAGTGGTAAAGAATCCGCCTGCTAATGCAGGAGACATAGATTTGATCCCTGGTCCAGAAAGATCCCACATGCCATGGAGCAACTAAGCCCCTGGCCACAACTATTCAACATGTGCTCTGGAGCCCAGGAAGTGCAACAGCTGAGCCCATACACCCCAGAGTCTATGCACTAACATAATAACAGAAGCCTCTATAATGAGAAACCTGAGCAGTGCAACTAAAGAGTAGCCCCCACTCGCCACAACTAGAGAAAAGCCCCTGCAGTGATGATGACCCAGCACAGCCAAAAATAAATAAGCAAATAAATAAAAATTATAAAAATAAGAAGATTCAATACAGCCAAGATAGATGTCAACTCTTCCCAATTGATCCATAAATTCCAAAAGAGATTTTCATGAAACTAAAAATCAGGGCTACGCAGAGAGAACTCGTTTGCAGTTACACAGGTATTCAGTGCAAAGCTAGAATCAGACCACACAGATAGATTTCATTCCCTACAATTCCAATCGTCTCCATCCTCCTCCTCTGCTCATCTACGAAGCCCTCCTGCGACTTGTCTAATACTAGAGAGCAGATAGACTATTCAACCAAAAATGCTTTCATTTTAAAACCTGATGTTACTCAACAAACATGTATAGAAAACTTACTAACTTCAAAGCACTTCAGAGCATTTATCACTATAAATTCATTTAATCTGAAGATAGCTATCCTTATGTCTCCTTTACAGATAAAGATACAGGCTTAGAAAAGAGGAATAACTTTGTCTTGCCACTGACAGTTCATAGAGACAGATCCATCCAGGATATCTTGTGGGAGGATTAAACTTGAGTGTGAAGTGAAAGTTGCTCAGTCGTGTCCAACTCTTTGTGGCTCCATGGACTGTAGCCCACCAGGCTCCTCTATCCATGGAATTCTCCAAGCAAGAATATGGGAGTGAGTAGCCATTCCTTCTCCAACGGATCCTCCCAGGGATCGAACCCATGCTTTTTACGTCTCCTGTGTTAGCAGGTGGATTCTTTCCAATCTGTGCCACCATGGAAGCCTCGGCCCTCAGTAAATGTTCATGACAACAAGTTGATCTTAGAAAGCTGTATTACTTTTTTGGTCCTTAATTTCTCATGGAAAGAAGGACTCTGTCTCCTGGAAGCCATGCTCCTTGGAAACCAAGAGATTGTATCCATTCCCTCAAACTTGTTTTGCTGGCTCCATGCAGTATATTTAAAAGGTTGAATTAGTTGCCCATTAAAAAAGTGCAATGATCTCTCATAATATCTGGATTCCAACTTCTTTTGAAAATTCTAAATAACTGGAAACACTAGAACCAGAAAAACACATGCATTTCTTCATAGCAACTGATGGTTGGAGCTCAGCAGTTGTTGAAGTCACCATATCATTCAATTATTTTACCTGCCTTTATTTTATGAGTTATTATTAAATAATTAAATTTAAAAATATTAAATAATTAAATTTAAATGATTAAATATTATTTAAATTATTAAATAATAATTTATTATTAAATAATAATAACTCATAATAAATTTATTATTGTGATTTAATAACGAGATAGTGACAGAATGGCAGTTAGTAACTTACCCAGACCTCCATCCTGTGCATTATATCAGTCAAATTTTTTGCACCTGTGCCAATTGCAAGGACGTCTTGAAATTCTTATTTTCATTGGAAACTTACACAGGCCCATGATCATCTATCAGATGGCAAATGCCCCTTCCCATATCTGGCTCCATGTAAGTTTCTTCATGCACAACAGTCAAGATTATCTCACATCTGGCTGAGCAGGGAAGCAGCTCATCCCTTCTATGTGAGTTGACCCAGAGCATTCTTAAACATCCCTTTCACAGGCTTATCAGTATTTCATGGAAGCTGTGCCCGTCACAAACTTTTCATCTCCTCTTTCCTTTCCACATGACTGCTCCACCATTGTGTGACACTCAAATGTCAAAAAGATGGCGGGATGGCAGCCTGTCAAATCCACTCCTGAGTCGGGGCTCATGGCAACAGCAGATGCTTCCGGTCACCTGGGAAATCACTGTGACTATAGCTACATATCAAGTTCAAGGTCAAAGTGAACTCTTGGCAAATGCTGCAAAAGTCGAATTTCTGAGCAGCTGTTTAAATAATTTATAACAGCAGAGTGTACGCCTGCTTGAAAAGTGAGACATAAGACTTCATGTAAGTGACACTTTTCTTTTATGTCTTAGAGGGCAAGGCCATTGGGTATCTCCACACGGAAGGACACACGGTTGGATGGTGATAATGCAGTCAAAATCCCCGACTACTAATCTGACCTTGCCTATCCTCTGTCACTGACTAAAACCAAAGGTTCTGACAGATAAAGAAGTCACATGTCAACCCTACACACCATATTCCAGCAAGGCATGATTTTATGTCCAGATGAAAGACACACTCTGACATCATCTATTTGAAGAAGATGGAAAGCAGACACTTGCTGCCAACTCTCCATTCTCTGGAAAGCAGACGTGCTAACACAGTTCATCTCCTTCTTAAAACCTTGCCCACAAATGTGGGAAAAGTTAAAGACTGACTCCATTCCCACAGGGCTAACTCATGCTGGAGGCTGGCGGCATGATGTTTACTAGCTGATGTAGAAGATGAGGGAATTAGCTATGTGGATACCTGGGGGAAGCCCTTTCAATCAGAGGGGGACAGCTGGGACCAGTGTTACAAGGCAGCAGTGTGCCTGGAATTTTTATGGAACTAATGCTTAGGCCAGTGTGATTGGGGCAGAGCAGAGGGATAGAGCAAGGGAGTCATAGCAGATGAAATCAGAGAGGAGGCATTTCAATAACCTCTAGCATGCTGGGCACATAAATGTTTACTGAAATTCATTTAAATACAAATAGAAGTAGTAGATCAAAACAACTGACTAGTAAACATGTCATAAAATTTAAATACATATAATAATTCTGTATGAATGAAAAAGAAATAATACTTTACCCAGTAACTCCCACATACAGCCTTGGATCAATCAACCTGACCATCCTATTTACTAAGATAAGCAAAAAAATCAATATATGTAGAAAACATAAGTAAACAAATGTGCAAGGAAAAGTACCACCATGAAAAATTACCTAATCATTTTGAACCCATTGCAGAAGAGCATTTATGCTTAAGCATGAATTGAATTTCCAAATGGATACAGAGCGCATACCTTTCATTCCCAGTGAAAAAAAGCTCTTCAGGAAATAGGTCATGAAAGCCATTAACTATTGCATGTTCTTCTCATTCAAGATTAATGTTGACCTGTATCTTCTTACATTCCCAAAATAGCCCTCAGCAGTATTTGCCCGAGCAAACACTCTGAAACTAAATAACAGCAAAAATGATCATAAGAAATCTACCAAGAAGTAATTATATCATCCTTGACATTATCTTAAGGGATTAAGGTATAATTATTGACATCTCATTTACATAATCTCACTGCAATTGAGTGAGATTCATATGACTTCCTATGTTAGTTAAGTTTTGACACCTAATCAGGAGGTGTCAAAATTAATAATTTATCCCAAAAGTACAAAACTATGGTATATTCTACAGAAAAGACAAGGAATAATTCTTTTGTGCCCACTTTGATGTGCTCATGACAGTTGGCAATTCTATGAAACATCTGATACCAGAAATAGCAACAGAGAAAAAACTTGAGTGGCTGCTCGGATGATGAGTTCATGACAGAAACAAGAAATTCTGTTCCTTGCTGGAAATTTTCAGAGTGTCTTCTGTAGACCCAAAGCAATATTCCAGAACTGTGGATTGATATGAAATGAAAGATACAAAGAAAAGCTCTGTTCTGAAAAACAAAACCCAGGATGAATAAGTCATGGAGATCCTTTACCTCCCTTGATAGCCTAACTCCCCAGGTGCTGAAAGATGGCATACAGAAGAGTGATATCTATTGTTCAGGAAAGTTTAGGGGCGGGGTCAACCTGTTCCACTGGGCAGATAGTGCATTTGGTTCATAAGCAAATGTTGACCTCTCTCCCCAAAGGAGCAACCAGAGAACCTGAAAAGAGGCAATGGCCGCGAATATCCATCTCATGAAAGTTATCCAGGAAATGCGGGCAGAGATCCACAAGCTGGAGAAAGAGAATCAAGCCCTCCGGATGAAGCTGACATTGAGTAGTCAGAGAACCCCAGGCTCAGGAGGAGAATCAGGAGAGGAAAAGGAAGACACAGACCTCGGGAACCTTGAAGAAGTGCCCAGACGATCTCCAGCAGCCCTTCATGGTGGTGTTGCCACTGATTCAGCCCCAGGTGTGAGAGAACACGAAGGTACTGACTGCCTATAGTTATTTGGGGCTCTGCCCACCTTTGCCATTATCTGTTAAACAGTTGGCTTAGTGTGCCTCTCACATAAGTGCATAGTTTGGTATTAACAGTGGTGTGGTTTTTTTCCTGGTATTGGGTTGGCCAAAAGGTTCTCGTTACAGAAAGATGCTATGGAAAAATCCAAATGATCTATTTGGCCAAGATAGAGAAGTTTTGAATCCCTAGGCAAAAATTTCTTTAACATCTTCAATTCTCATATTTTAACAACATTAAAACTATCTCCAGTTATTCCTGAGAAGTTCAAGATGACGGATATGTGGAAATCAGTCATATGAAAAAGAATGCTTTTTCCCCTTTCTTCACTTCAAGCATTTAAATGCTAGGTAATAGAACACCAAATGGGTATGTGTCAAATGGAGTGCTCGTTTATTAATCCAGAACAGTAGTGCACAACAGTTAAGTGTACGGATATCAGATTCAGACAAATACGGTTGCCAATGATTTGACACTCATTAGCCACCGCTTGATTTAGAGCTAGTTATAAGGAATCTTTAAGCCTCATTTTGTTCATTCAGAAGTGCTATAGTACCTGTCTCAGGTGGTGATGGCTGGTTGTAATAATAAACTAAGTGCTTAGTATAGCATCTAACAAACATATAACCAAGGCAGATACTGTTTCTTATCCATGTTTTAGAAGATCTTTACTGTCCTTTATGAATGTATGTTGCACATAATTCAACTTAGTATATGCAGGTTGGAGACTTCAAGACTAAAAGTCAATGTCTGATACATTCTTTAAAAAATCTAATCTCTCACCTTTTACGGGAAAGAATTTTGACTGTGAAGACTATACATGAAATTAGAAATCAGGAGAGTGAAAAATATTGAGTTGGCCAAAAAAGTTCATTTTGATTTTTCCTTGATTAGAGAAATAGCCAAATGAGATTTTGGGCAACTCAATAAGTTCTACATTCAAGTTTTCGAACTTGCCTACATATAACATTTTCGAATAAAATTGATACATACTTGAATACTCAAAGTGCTTAATATCCTCTGTCAAAGGCTTCAGGCAAGGCTATTTAGAGTTACTGAGCAGCTTAGCAATGGAACATGTCTTATCTCCAGCTGGTTTTTTTTGTTTGTTTTTTTCTGTTAAAGCAGTCTCTCTCTAGTGTGGGGCCCTATACTTCAAAGCTGGAGATAGATTCCAATTGGGGTCTTTTTCCTTGTTGTCAAGTACAGCTATGGATCTGAGTTATTCTGTCTGTTGGTTATTTAATAAAACTTAGAAGTTAGACCTTCTCTTAGTGGGGAAAAAAAAGATACAGACGTGTAATATATCCTTCCTCCAGGTTTCCTCCACCTCTGAATTCCTGACATTTGGAATGAATAACTCTGTGTTATAGGAGTCTGTCTTGTCCATTGTAAGATGTTTAGTAAAGTATCTGCTTCTTCCCCTTTGGTCATGATCATCAAAAATGTCTTCAGACATTCCAAATATCACCTGGAGGATATTTCCCCTAGTTGAAAACCACTGCCTTACTCCAGACATAAAAAACTCCTTCAAAACTATTTTCCATGATGTTTCAGTTCAGTTCAGTTCAGTCACTCAGTCATGTCCAACTCTTTGTGACCCCATGGACTGCAGCATGCCAGGCTTCCCTGTCCACCACCAACTCCCAGAGCTTTCTCAAACTCATTTCCATTAAGTCGGTGATGCCATCCAACCATCTCATCCTCTGTCATCCTCTTCTCCTGCCTTCAACCTTTCCCAGTAGTAGTCTTGATAACATTTGATAGGTCAGGAAAATATTATTTAACTTCAGTACAAAGTTTTTATTAGCAGTTTTAGTAAGATATTGCCAATAGACAAACTCATACTTGCAACTTATTCATAAGAATGTGATGCTAGTGAAGAACTTGAGCGATCATCCCCTTATTTTACCATTTAGGATATAAGACCCAAAGAGATTAAGCAACTTGTCCTATCCTCTTTTGAAAACAAAATAATATAAACCTATACTCTGAGAAGGGACAATGTGAAATTAGAGGCGTGTCTCACTTTAAGAAAGGGAACCATCAAGCTGGGTCTGGGAGCAAATCACTTGAGACTAAATCCTCCTGGACATATCGGTGATAGTGTGCAAGCATTTGGCAGGTATGAAACCCAATCCATCTCATGGAGATGTTGCTCTCACCCCTCCTGCCCTTGGAATTCTCACCTTGGGTCTGTTAGGGAAGAGATTGTTGCTCAGTCGCTCAGTCATGTCCGACTCTTTGCAACCCAGAGGACTGCAGCACACCAGGCTTCCCTGTCCTTCACTGTCTCCCAGAGTTTGTTCAAACTCATGTCCATTGAGTCGATGATGCCATCCAACCATCTCATCCTCTGTTGCCCCTTCTCCTCTTGCCCTGAATCTTTCCCAGCATCAAGGTCTTTTCCAACAGGTCGGCTCTTCACATCAGGTGGCATAACTATTGGAGCTTCAGCTTCAAAATCAGCCCTTCCAATGAATATTCAGGGTTGCCTTCCTTTAGGATTGATTAGTTTGATCTTCTGCTATACAAGGGACTCTCAAGAGTCTTCTCCAGTCTCACAGTTTGAAGGGAAGAGATAATTTACTACAAAGAAGATGCAAGAAACAACTCTTTACCCAGAAATTCCAGCATTGCTGCTGCTGCTGCTGCTACTAAGTCACTTCAGTTGTGTCCAACTCTGTGTGACCCCATAGATGGCAGCCCACCAGGCTTCCTCGTCCCTGGGATTCCCCAGGCAAGAATAGTGGAGTGGGTTCCCATTTCCTTCTCCAATGCATGGAAGTAAAAAGTGAAAGTGAAGTCATTCAGTTGTGTCTGACTGTTAGCAACCCCATGGACTACAGCCTACCAGGCACCTCCGTCCATGGGATTTTCCAGGCAAGAGTCCTGGAGTGGGGTGCCATTGCCTTCTCTGCCAGCATTGCTAGACCTCTGATTCTCTTCAATCTGCTCTTACCCTTATCTGACAAATAAACTTCATTTGACAGTAATCTTTGAAATGGCGCTGATGATCCCATGATGTCATGTGGAACATTCTTTCCTTTCTATTGATAAGACACTAAAGAATACAGATTATTTGTGACCCAGGGACATAAACAAAGAACTTATTTTCTGGTCAGTCATGTTGGAGTATAGGTCTCATATAAGAGCAAACTTAACTTTGCAATTGTTGGTATAATTTCCTCTGTTGTATTTTCCTATCATTTGGTATAAACAGATTATTTTATAATCCTCTTAAATAGAAACTTTTATGTTTGTCAATAGTCATAAATCTTCCTTAGATCATTATAAAAGTTATGTATCATGGCCAAAGGAAATGTTCAAAGATAATTTATGAATAGTATTTGCAGTTAACTACTTCAGTTGGATTTGAACTTAAACTCCCCCACAGACTCTTGCCTAAAATCTGATCTTCTGCTCTTCCATATTATAAAAAGCAAGGGCAGCCTCTACTTCCTGTAATAGCTATATAATTTGCTGTTTGTGTTCTACAGACATGGGTCACAAAATTTAAAAAAGAGAAAATTGTGCTTCTAGGACTCTGAAAACCTAAACATGATGCTGGACTTTCTTACACTTTCCTGCTAGTTAATGGCAAAGCTGTGATGAGAAGAATAGAGTCAACAAACATTCATTAAGTACGCCAGAAAATGAATCCAGTCCATGAGGTCAGTGTCATTAGCCCCAGTGGTAATAACTAGATGTCTAAGTAAAGGCTGAATGATGGGCCCCAGGTCAGTTAGCAGAGTGTTAGATGTGAGATGCAGACAAACCAAGATGCCCTAAAATAAAGCTCTTTTACTCAAGATGCTTTCATTCTAAGGACTGGAGATATGATTTGCCTCAAGGAAACAGTTTATTAGGAGGCCTTTATGGATAGAAATTGAGTTGGAAACCCTCGGAAACTAAAGACATAAAGCTCTTGAGAGAAGGAGAAAAAACTCCTGTTTCCCACACAGGCGTTACTTCTTTTTTTCTTTTTTGCTGCAACTCAAGGCATGTGGGATCTTAGTTCCCTGATCAGGGATCAAACTCACACCTCCTGCAGTGAAAGTGTGATATCTTAGCCACTGGATCACCTGGGAAGTCCCAAGACATTTTTACTTCTTTCCACTTGTTTGCCTTGCTTTCATCTCTCATTCAACAGAGAGAGATGACTGCCCAACTAAAGCAAACACACACATTTCAGGCCAGTTGGCAGCAACCAGTTCAATTATTTGTGGTCATTCAGGTGATGAGGGGCTGTGGATGGGCACGTTCTTCTAGAATGAGGCTCAAGAAGCCATCCGGAACCGCGTCTCTACAAGCTCATGTTCTTCCCATTCTAAAGTAGTATTCTATTATTTCATTGTGTGCAGGTTTCTGTTCATAGTCTGTATTCTCAGGAAGGTCTTCCCTTACTACACTATTTAAATAGCCTCCAGACCTTGCCCTCATCTATCTCTAGCACCTTGCTCTCATCAGTCTTATTCATCCTCCTAAAATCTATTGCTAGCTGAATTTTATCATATATCTGTCTATCATCTGTCAGCCACACAAGAAGGTAAGCTCTATGCAAGCAAGAATTTTGTGTTTTCACTTGCACACATCCATCTGTTTAAAAAGTGCTTGGCTCAGGGTTGGAACTCAATTATTTGCAAAATAAATCAATGAATGAATATCTTTTATGCAAAAAATTCATCTAAAAACAACAGTTTTGTTTAGTTAGTTTCAATAAAGTACTAGTAATACAGTCTTCCATTTGGGGATGTTATTAAAAAATAGAATTTTTAAACTTGAATTTTGTGTCTCCCTTACAGGCAATGTCATGATTGTTAGACGCTATTCCATTTCCTCACCAATTCTTTCATTAGCTGCAAGTGACCCTTGGAAGTCTAGGAGAAAACATCCAAACTGTGGACTTCTAGAAGTTCAAGGGAGAGTCAAATCACTGGTTTCTTCAATTAAGAAGCAAGACAATGAAGAAAAGATGTTTACCTCAGATTCTTTTACTACCAGTGGTTGCAGCAAAGGAGTCTTTCCTGAGCATGGTTTTGGTTGCAGGTAATGTACAATTAATTCCCCTGGAGGAGGGCATGATAACCCACTCCGGCATTCTTGCCTAGAGAATCCCCATGGACAGAGGAGCCTGGCGGGCTCCAGTCCCTGGGGAGTCGGACATGACTGACTTACTAAGCACAGGGCAGCCCAAGGTACAATCCGCCTCGAGACAGTTTATAGCTGCATAGTGTGATGGCTACTGAGACATTCCCCTGGATAAGCAAGGTCTTACACAGTGGAGGAACTATAAACAAGGAGGCTATTTAGCCATAATAATTTCTATCACATTTATGAGTTTTGAGAACCAAAAGAAACAAATTTATCTGAGATCAAATGGTACTCTCTAATAGATGCCTGTAAGAAGTGGAAAGTGATCAGTCTTCACTTACTCATCAAGCATGAATGATGGTACTCTGGGCTGGGTGCTGACGATCCAAGATTCAGCAAAAGCAAAACGTTATGTTCAAAACTTTCTTTTAGGGACAAAGACACACAAGCAAACTGATCACTACAATAAAGTGTGTCTCAGGAAGAAGACACATTTACACTGGGAGCCAAATGCAAAATTTCTCTCTGAGGGAGAACTGTGCTTGTAGAGGAAGGCGCCTTCATGGGCTTTTGTGGGTACAAGAAAGGACCCTTTAGGCATTAGCCAAACAGGCTAAGAGACAAAGACAAAACTGGCCTGTTCTGCAAAATACATGAGTTGGTATTTAAGGAGTTAGAAGCAGCCTACAAATGGGAGGGAGGGAGAAAACATTTGAGAAGTAGGCTGGGAATCTTTTAGAGGAGAGTTGGCCAGTGGCCCCTGGTGTGGGTAAAGCCAAGAGCTCTTTTGGAACAAGACTGTCACCATCAAGCACTAGTGTGTCAGAGTATCACCTCCCCTCCTCCACCCTCTGTACTTCTACCTCCCAATTCCCAGTTAGGCTCTGACTCTTTATCAAGAGTCTATACACAGTATAGATAATCAACAAGGACCTACTGTTTAGCACAGGGAACTCTACTCAATATTCTGTAATAACCTAGATGGGAATAGACTCAGAAAAAGAAAAAAAAATGATACGGTTACTTAAAAAACAAAGAGTCTATACACATTTGTCTCTTTTGAGGAGAAGGAGAAAAATCAAGAAAAAGGGACCTGGTTTCATGATTAACTTATCATGAGGAAGAGAAAATGGAACAAATATGGTTGTTTAGAGAATCAGTGAGTCATCTAATTCAGCAGTGGCAGGAAATCAAATCAAAGTGGTAGTCATAATTAATAAGCCATCAGGAATTCTCATAAATATGGAAAAGAGCACTGGTCTTCCCACGGGATGTAGGATACAAAGGTTGAGCCAGTTTTATTTCAGTTTTACGAAGCAGGATGAACATCATGTTTCACTTATAGAAAGTTCTATTATAGGAGGAGAGAGGAACCCGGTCAGGAAGGACAGGCAAAGACAAACGTACAGCATACCCCACTAGAGCAAAAAAGAGAAGAAGATAGAAGAAATCATGACTATGGAGAAAACTAGAAGCAGGGAAGTCAGTGAGGATGGAGAGGTTGGCAGTATCCATTGCAGAAGGCATTCCATGGAATGCTGGGAGTATGTGCTTTATCCAGTAATTATTGGAAAGCTGATAAAAAATGTCTTCATGAAAATTTTCAAAATACACAAATATTCAGAAACTAATATTACAAATACCAATGTATCCATCTGCAAGAGTTTTGTCATAGTTTATCAGATATTTTTATATATAAGAAAAAAAGTGTTACTAAGAAAGAAAAGGGACATCTCTTCCCCTGTCCTCCTAAGGGGCAAGCATTACCAGGAATTTTGTTTCTATCCTTTAGGTCTATTTTTTGTGCTTTCATTACACACATTCATTCATTCGACAAATACATCTTAAATGTGTACTATGTGCTGGGCAGGATTCTAGGCACTGAGGATACAGCAGGAAACAAAATTGTCAGAAATCTCTGCCAATGTGGAGTTTTTCCTCTGTAACATGATGATCAATCAACATGAAAATACATGAAGCATATAGTTAGACAGGGAAACAAGTAACCCAATCAAAGGAAAAATGAAGGGCTTGAGAAGCAAGCATTGTTGAAATGTTAGTTGAAATGAATTGTTGTAGCCAGAAAATATGACAGCATTTGAATAAAGACGGGAGAGAGAGTTCTGGGGATATGAGCAGGGGTTTGGAGTGGATGGGTGAGGGGACTTGCCAGACACTGAGAACAGTGACTGCCAGAGGGCTGGGTGGGCTCAGAAACGACCGGTGTTTAAGGAAGGGCAAGGAGGCTGGCTTTGAATGCAGTGGAGGGAGCAAGCAAGACAGAGAGCAATGAAAAAGAGAGCCAAGGATGGCCATTCACTCTTTTCAGTGTTCTAGATCTATTGCAAGTGAACTGGGATGTATAACATACTCTTTTCATTAGTAAATGTTTTAATATATAACATATATATGGAACTCTGTTTTGAAAGGACTATAGGAAAATAATACAGAAAACAAGAGGACCAGTTTAAAGCTAAAAAGTAATTTAGGCAAGAAATGATTATTTATTGGCCAACAGCAATAACTGAATGTGGTTTCTAATCTTGTTTTGAAGATGGAGCCAACAAGATTTGTTAACAGAGCAGATGTAGGATATGGAAACAATAAGTGTACACCCAACCATTGTGTTCCAATGGCCATGTGTTTTCAAAGAGGGAGGAGGGAAGAAAGGCAGAGACGTACCCTTTGTCTGAGTAAAATTGTGTGTATGTAATAGACAGTCATATGAAAGCACTAAATGTTCCTTGTTTTCAAAATTGCAAATTAAAAAATATAAATACAATATACAAAGTAAAAAGTATAAAAAGGAATATCTTCCATAATCCCACTACCTGAAAAACCACCATTGAGATTTTTATTTTTTTATTTATTTTATTTATTTATTTGGCTGTACCAGATCTTAGTTGTAGCATGCTGGATGTAGCTCCCCGACCAGGGATCAAACCCAGAACCCCTGCATTGAGGGCTCAGAGTCTTAGCCACTGGACCACCAGGGAAGTCCCCATCACTGAGATTTTAATGGCTATCTCTCCATGCTAGTATCTAGGTAGTTTGTAATTGTACACTGTCTGTGTTATAATGGTTTAGTTTTTGCACTTAAATCAGTACAGGTCCACAGACCTACAACACTACACTGAGAAATAAAGTAATATTAATTTTTCCATTTCAGTTTATATTACTTTCTATGATAGTTTGGGAACCTAGCCAATGTTTATAACGCATTACTTTTCTGAAGCAAACTGTTTTCCAACTTCCAAGCTGCCAGTGAATAAACTATTAGAACACAATCCATTTCTAATTTGGAACCTACTTTAATTTGAAAGATTGAGCCAATTGTAGAATTGTGTTAAAGCAAGAAAGTCAGTAACGGCTGAAAATCAACAGCTGGGTTGGCATAAAACCCAGTAGATACAGAGAATGGTTTCGTAGGAATTAAGCATTTTCTTTGGTAGTCTTTTTTTATTTTGTCTTTTACTTTCTCAGGGATTAACTAGTAAAGTAACAACTCATTACATTTTTCCTCTAATTTGGGGAGTAAATTCATTTCCTTTCTAATAGCTTTCAAACAATCTTACAAAGATTTATCAAGAACCAACCATATGTTTGAACTAGCTTTCAAATCAATGAGATATCATACCTAATTTGCTCATGAACTTTTCAACTGTTATACCAAGAAAGTATTTTACAGAAGAAAGCCAGTATCAATATTTCTAAGAACCCATGCTCTCCAGAAACTAGAGATTGTATTTTAATTTTTTCCCTCACTTTGACATAAAAATCCTATCTTTTCCTCCTGCGTTCAAGAAAAAAATAATAACCTTAGGCTGTTGGAAAGATTTGGGAAGAGGGTCCATATACACAACTGAACTTAGAAAGGCTATTTTACTAATAGGACAAAACAGACACATTAAAATAAATACATTGTCTTCTTTTTCTAAGCAAAGTCGTTAAGAAGACAGCCTCTGGAATCAGATGACTAAAATTCCAACTCCATCATTTGCAAAGAGCATGGTCTTGGAAAAGTTATTAGTCTGTCCTGTGCCATAGTTTATTTTTTTGTAAAAAGAGAATCATAATAGCCATGACCTCATAGTTTTTGTGAAGAATAAATGGGAGAGTCTAGTGAATGCTTGCTAAGTGGCAGAGCAGTTATTATTTTATTGATCCCAACATATGGAACAATTGGCCTTCCTCCCAAGGGAGGGAGCAGATGTGTGTTCCCCACAATACAGCCGCTAAATGCCATTCTGTGGAATTATGGCCTTATCTAATTAAAGAGAGAGATATCAAAACTAGAGAAAAGACAATCATTCTAAACACTATTCTTTAGACTTATTCCTGGGAGCACTTTATCCTGGTTTATGTCAAAATTGTACATAACACTGTTCAAGGAGAAAGGAGCAGTGGGCACAATGAAAAGATTTAATCCCCCAGATAACACTAGGTCTTATGGTGTGATGGATAGTCATCAAAATCCAAAATGGTGCGTTGATCTGGATTTAGAAAATAATTGTCCCAAATTTCTGCTTCATTTCAACTGAAGAGCTTTGATATGCAGGACCCTTTGTTGAGAGAGCATATTAATCTTTAATTTTAAACATCAAGCTAAGAATCCTCAGATGTACAGTCCTCCCCTCAAAAGTTTTAAGTTTTAGTTTTACCAGCACTATCCACTGGTTTAATCAAAAGGCCAGTTACAACATATTTTCTTACATTCCAAATTGTTTTCTTGAACAACTAAACAAAAAAATAGTATGGTATATGTAAGTTGAACGTTTAACTCTTTAGGCATTATTTGGTGCTTGGAAAAATAGTACATGTTTTGTAGAAATAGTAAATGTTTTGTGTAAAGCCTCACTAAATTTTTATTTCTCTCTCCTTTATTCTGCTTTCTTTAGGGACAAGACAAAGACAGTCGGTTTCCTGTTACCCATGAACATGTCTTCATATTCCAAAGATTCAAGTTCTTTGAAATACTCACCAAACCAGCTAAGTACTATTCTAGAGTAGGATACTCAAGGTGGTGAAATTTAAGACACAGTTGATTTCCAAAATGTGGGAACACTGAGGCGTGTTTGGGTCAGTGTCCCCCCCTGCAAAGAGCTCTGAGAATATGCTCACTAAGGGCTTTCAATAGCTGAGTCCAAGATCTCTCTTAGTAAATGTCTCACTGTACTTGAAAATATGTGGGTTATTGTCAAATACCTTTTGATATTGATTTCTAATATAATTCCACAGTGATAAGAGAACAGACTCTGTATGATTTCAGTAGCTTTGGGCTGTGAAATTTTTGCACCCTTGGATCTGTTCCAGGGTCTCCTAGTTTAAAGCCTATGGCAACTTGAATAGAAATAGTTTCCTACTGTTGTGTGAAAATTGTATAAATCTTAATTATGTTGAATTGGTTCACAATGCCTTTTGGGTCTACTATATCCTTCTACTTCTCTGCATGTTCATTCTATTGAGAGTTTGATATTGAAACTCCAATTTAAAAATCTTAATTTATCTACTTTAAAAAATAATTGTAATATATTGTGGAAATATATTGGAATATAGTGGAAATTAACTTGTTCTGTATTTTCCAAGTCTCCCGTAAATGTTTTATCATAGTTTCATAATTTAAAAAAAGAAAAACAAGAAGATGTTCACTAAGACACACAAAATACCCAGCGTTGGGTCAATGGAGTTGTCAAAGGACTTGAGCAAGAAATGGAAGTCATTATTTTATGTTGTCACTGAATATTAATGTTGATGTGTGCACAGTGGCTGTGGCAGTCTCTCTATGCAGCCTCTGAGCAATTAAATAAAATTAAATTAAATTGCTTGCTAAGGGTTCAGTATCTGTGTTATGCTATCATGAAATTCTTCTGTTCCCATTATGGGTCACTCTCCAGATGAAACTATAACACATCTAGGAAAAAAATTCTATATCTGACTAATAACATAGAAGTCATAGTGATTTATCCTTAGAGTTAATTGTGGGCTGATATTTCACTGATACAAGCTCATTTAATCTTTTAATATCCTGCGTCATTGGCACATGAACACAAACACAGCAAACTCCCACAGCGTTATGTTGTGGACTCAGAGTAACTGGGAGCTAATGGTAAAGACACTCATCTTGGTTGGAAGGAGAGAGAGAAATGTTAAAATCATCATTGCGTAGGGATTGGAAATCTGAAATCCCTCAGGTCCCAAACCTCTATTCAAGAGTCCCTTCCCCACTGCAGGTTTACAACAATCATGTTTTAATACCAATATGCCTTTTAAACAAATATGTTAAAATCTCCTATTTTCAAAGCAGAAATAGAGACGCAGACATAGAGAACAAACCTATGGACACCAAGGAGGGGACAGAGAGGGTGTGAAGAGAGATTGGGACTGACATATACACACTACTGATATTTTACGTAAAATAGGTAACTAATGAGAACCTATTATATAGCACAGGGAACTATACTCAATGCTCTGTGGTAACAAAGATAGGAGGGAAATCCGAAAGAGAGGAGATATATGTATACATAAAGCAGATTCACTCTGCTATCCAGTATAAACTAACACAACATTGTAAAGCAACTATACTCCAATAAATTTTTTTTTATCTCCAAAGTGTTAGGATGTAGATTTGGGGCTCCCAACAGGAACAAGACAAGAAATTCACATTTTAAACAAGCCTTCCCAGATGATTTCTTCTACAGCTATGATTTCGATCTGCTGTTGTAAACAGTAAGAATCACAGAATTCCCCAGATGAGACCCCAAGTTGAAAGGGAAGCACTGAAGCAAGGAACCGGTAGAAATGGTCCAATCTCTTTCCAATAGAGGATTTTAATAATCACAGAACAGACTCTTAGAAGGGAGATGGAGGAATCAATGACTACCCTGAAGTAAAAACAGCATAATGGGTCAAACCCGTCTTTTATTTATGATATTAATTTAAGATTAACGATATTCTCAACATTATAACAGATGAACAACAGGGCAAGGTTAGGGAGAGATACAAATGAGATGTAAAAACATTCATCTGGGAATAAAAGCATGTGCCGCAATTAAGCTATTAACCTATGTGATTATTGGAATTTTTAGTTCATGCACCATTCTATTTTCTGCATATTTACAAAATGGAGAATTTTGTGTTGACATCAAAGAAACATTTTCCAGTTTTTTTTTTTTTTTAAAAGCAATGACCGACAACCACCCAAGTTACAGTGTCATAACTGGCAAAGTTATAATGACAAATTACCCCAATGCCCAGCTCAATGACTAATTTGTGATTGGCATTACACACACAGTCCGTGACCCGAACTGAATGAACAGTTACATGAGACTATCCCTTCCCAGTGAGAAATACCGCACCATCAAATATTACACTTTGAAATTAAGTTACTTAATATTATGACAAAAGAAACAGAGTTCCAACTCTGTTCCCTGACTCTGTAGAATCTGATAGTAAAGCCTCTGAGCATATTTTTAAATACAATGAACTACAAAGAACACAAACGTATCTCAGTCGTGCTCTGATCTACCAATTATATCTCTTCTTCTGTGATCCAAACTTCTGTAAGTCAGGAGCCCAAATATCCAGCAGGGACAGGCAAGTGACCGAAATGAGTGAGGGCTCTGGAGAACAAGTGTATGCACACCCCAGCCAAAGGGAGCTGCAACCATTCACCCTTGGGAGGCTGTGTGAGAAGTGGACACTGCATTGTCATGTGGTCTATTGTCCAAGGGGTGTTAAAATCTGAATTTTTATGCAAAAATCTCCTGATTCATAAATACTGGCATCATGTTTGATTTTTAAAACATTATAAAAATGAAACACATATCCAAAGACCTGATTTAAGATATCAGGTTTTAACCTCTGATTTAAATGCAATTACTTTTTTTTTTAGGCTTTTCATTTATTTCCTTATTGGAGTGTAGTTGCCTTACAATGTTGTTAGTATCTGTACAGCAAAGTTACTCTCTTTCATAAATTGATATCTTGCAAATGTCCATCAACAAATAAACATATTGAAATGAAGGAAAATATAAACAATGTATTCAAAATCAAATGTAAGCCCAGATAACTATTCTAGCACCCCAATTCTCTCTGCTCCCATTTCCTTGAGCTATTTTTACTCCCTAAGCTGTGAATCCAGAACAAACTTAACTGGAAATATACCTGTGTACAGGCACAATATGACACATTATGGAGTTCATTTTATTACTTTTCAAATTCTAGCTTATCCTCTGGAAAACACATCTTAGGAACCTCGAAGAATCCTGGCAGGCACAATCATTGAGCCTGATGTTTTTGCCTCCAAGATAAAAAGCAAAATACAGTAGTACCTGCTGATTATGAGAAGTACTACCCATAGAACTTAAAAGAAATGATAAAAACAGCCTGAAAGAGGACTATGTGGTTATTGTAATCAACAAAAATGTTTAGTGATAGTGTTTTTTTTTAAGAGACAGTTCTGCTGCCTGAAGTAGTACGTAATTTTTAAATACTGATGCAGAGAAATCTTCATTCATTCAAACTGTGTTTGAAAAAGCATATAGTTGGAGAATCCTCTTTCTTATATGGGAGTTAATAAAAGACCTGTTGTAGCTTTAATTTTTCTTTGATTCCTGCTTTTATATTAGCACCATAAGACAGTCAAAATATTTCATGACTACAATAACCTGCTCACAATTATTTTTTAAAAGCTGAGAAAAGAAAGACTGAATTAATCCAGTCTCATACATACATACTTAATACTTTGACATTATTAAAACTACTTCAAAAGTTGATCTTGAAACAATTCACCCTCAACTCAGAGAGAGATTACACTTGTTCCTGTCCAGTTTTGCTAAAAGATAATTCTACGTAGCCCTCAGGTTTGCATTCAGGAAATAGCTCCCCATTTTTCCTTTTCCCTAACTAGAATTTGTCCTTCTGCAATCACCTTAAAATTCTTACATTTGAGATGTCTGAATCTGAGGACCAATTGAAAGCCTATTCTTTCTAGATTCCATGTGTATGTGTTAATATACAATATTTGTTTTTCTCTCTCTGATTTCACTCTGTATAATGGGCTCTAGGTTCATCCACTTCATTAGAACTGAACCCATATGAAGGGAGCAATGGAGATGCAGACATAGAGAACAGACTTGTGGACTCAGTGGGGGAAGGGGAGGATGGCATGAATTGGAAGAGAAGCATTGAAACAATACATTATCATATGTAAAATAGATAGCCAGTGGGAATTGGCTGCATGACGCAGGGAGCTCAGATCCGGTGCTCTGTGACCACCTGGAGGGGTAAGATGGACTGGGAGGTGGGAGGGAGGGTCACGAGGGAGGAGAACTATGTATACCTATGGCTGATTCATGTGTGTGTATAGTAGAAGCCAATACAACATTGTAAAGCAATTAAAAATAAATAAATCCTCCAATTAAAAATAAATAAACTTTTTAAACTTTATTCTTAAGAACAATACATTCATTCTGCCTCTGCTCAATACCATTTTTGAAGACCATATGCATCTTTGTTAAGAGTGTTCCAAAAAATACAGTACCCCTCTCCTTTAGGGAACACAGTGATCAGTCTTAATTTTACTCATTCATGAAAATTGTCCCTAACTCCATCCATTAATTCCCAAATACATACCCTTTCTCTTTTCTATCCTTCTCAGCCTTGAGGATTTTTAATTCACACAGTTACTTCAGACCAGGAACTCACTTCTGATGGGACGATAAGGAGAGTAAGCAAGACTTTCTAAGTAGGAAAAATATTCACTTTCTGAAACACCCAGAAAGTTCTTGGTCTTTGAAATAACATTTGGACCAACAAACCCCATCATTTCATATAAGAAAAGCTTTCTGCATTGAAAAGCAAGTAAGTGAATAAACAGCTTAGAAGCAAATACTTCTTCGTCCCAGTTGCGACACCATTGAGTGCACTAGAAAAAGTAACTTGCCCATGGTCACAGGTAAATGGACATCCAAGAAGTGCACCAGTTACTCCCTTCCTAACTATATTATCTCATCTATCATGTGGCTGGTTCTATATCGCCCATCAGAGATGTGGTCTTTTTCATCTCTGCCATTAGCTTTGATTCTGGTTCTTTCCAGATCGATCATGGAAACCTACCATCACATCATCACACACAGACACTTCCTCTCATCAAACCGAAACTCCCTCTGGCATCAAAACTGTCCCAAACCAACTCATTCAAGTGTTCCTCCCCAATTCAGTCTTTCTTTCCCCAATGCTTTACATTTCTAGAGCTGCACTGAGGCTCTGTCCCAGCCCCAGGAATCTAGCATTCGAAGGATTCCCTCAAGAGGCCATTCCAAGGAAAGTTAGCTCTCAGAAAACTGGAACTGAAACTAGAAATTGCCTTGGCCCTCCCAGTCTTCTCTCTCCCGTCCATAAAAACTAACTGTGAAGCAGCAGTTCTCAATCCTGGCTGCAAAATCAAATAAACTGGAGAGAATTAAAAAATCCCATTTCCCAGTCTCCATCTAGACAAATTATGCCAGAATCCCTAGGGATGGGCTTTGCCATCAGTATTCCTTAGAGCTCCTCCCTTGGTTCCAATGTACAAGCAAGGCTGAGAAGCACTGTTGTAAGGTTGAGGGGCCTCAAAGACCACCCCTGCATGTCACAGATCCTGAAGGAAGACATGCACAGACCTTGAGATCAGACAGCCCTGGGCTCTCACTCCCACACACATTTCTTTATTTATGGTTGGGCTGGGTCTTCGTTGCTGCACAGGCGTTTCTCTAGTTGCAGCGAGCAGGGGCTACACTTGAGTTGTAGGGCCAGGGCTTCACTGGGGCTGTTCTCTAGTTGGAATGCAAGCGCTTCTCATTGTGGTGGCTTCTCTTGTTGTGGAGCATGGGCTCCAGGGTGTGAGGGCGTCAGTAGTAGTGGCTCCCAGGCTCTAGAGCACAGGCTCAGTAGTTGTGGTACGCAGGCTTAGTTGCTCCACGGCATGTGGGATCTTCTGGGATGAGGGATTAAACTCATGTCTCCTGCATTGGCAGGCAGATTCTTTACCACTGGGTCACCAGGGAAGTCCCCATGGGATCCTAGGCAACATCCCTGGGTCTCTCAGTTTCCTTATCTACGCAATGGAGACATACTGACATTCTCTGGCACGTGGAGACTTAGTGAGCTAAGTCATTTAAAGCACCTACTCCAATACCTAGCCCCCAAGAAATAATTCATGCAAGAAATAAGCATTCAAGAAATAATAGAGATACAGACATAGAGAACAAGCATATAGATATCAAAGGGGGAAAAGGGAGATGGGATGAATTGGGAGAGTGGGATTGACATATATACTCTGTTGATACTGTGTATAAGACAGATAATAATGAGAAATGACTGTGTGGCACAGGGAACGCTCCTCAGTGCTCTGTGGTGATCTAAATGGAAAAAGACGGGATATATGTAGGCATATAGCTGATCCTCTTTGCTGTACAGTAGAAATGAACTCAGCGTTATAAAACAACTCTACTCCAATAAAAAAATAAAAATAAATTTTCAAAAGAAATAACAGCAATCGTGGTAATACTAGCAACGGTATGTACAAGACATAGTCTTTGTCTTCAAGAAAAAG
This sequence comes from Cervus canadensis, assembly GCF_019320065.1. NCBI lineage: Eukaryota > Metazoa > Chordata > Mammalia > Artiodactyla > Cervidae > Cervus > Cervus canadensis. Next base: position 22,274,263 of record NC_057409.1, read on the forward strand.
ATAAGCAGAGGTATCCCCCCTCCCAGCCCTGGCCAGGGAATTAGTGGCAGGCCACGCCGAGATACCCCATCTCCTCGTTCATGCTCCAGTAGCCTTTCCATGGCTCCACAGTTGTGCCCTGATGAGCTCAGCCCTCCTGTCACTGAGTTTGGAGACGGCAGAGGATTTATGCAGTAAATAGGACTGGACGTGGTGCAAGCATTCTTTCCTGTGAAAATGGTATGTTTTAAATCTGCTTTTTGTGGGCTTCTCTGGTGGCTCAGTGGTAAAGAATCTGCCTGTCAATTCAGGAGACACAGGAGAAGCAGGGGTTCTGTCCCCCAGGAAGGCCCCACATGGTCCTGCTCAGTTCCTATCTGTTTTATCAAAAATAACTCATCTGGCTGGCTGTGGTCTACAGCCATCCTCCAGGACCCACCAACTTTCTTTGGGGTCTGTACTCGTGGATTAAATGGAACCCTGCATCATTTATATTTTTAAGGATGCCCTTAATCTCTCCATGTCCCTTTGATGCAGTGTCATTTCTTGTCTGCTATTTTGTCCAGGGATTGAAAGAGAGGGTCAGAGTCTTCTCCTTGAATCTCCGGTCTCTTGGCAGATCTTATTCCCCAAGCCGAGGACTCAATGTGGCCCAGTTGAAAGGAAGAAAAGAGGAATATATGGATGACTCTAGCCTTCTCCCTGAAAAGAGGAAAACAAAATATAAAACCATTCACATAATACACAGAAATCTCTCAAGAGAAAAAAATCTTAATAAGGCTATATTTTTGTAATCCTAGGAGAGGCAGTTTATGTCTAAAATTTTAGAACATGAATAATTTTCAGAAGAAAAAAAGTTGAGAGAAGTTAATCATAACAAAGAAAACAATAGGTGTTTTGTTAAAAGTAAGTATGAGAAGAAAGAGGGAAATATACAAGTCAGGGGTTTAAGAAGATGAAAATCACATGACCTTTTTCTGTACTTTTATTTACTGTGCTTACTGTGTTCTCTGCTATTCTCCAGATTAAATAAAGGACTGGAGACTTTATTGTCTAAGGTGTGTCTTGAATCTCTCCTATTTATGAATGACCACACTTGCTATCTGTCTCCTATGTATACAAGGAAAGTTATCTTAGAAAGTAAATATAATGAGAAAAGAGGTTCACTGAACAATTTTCAACCATATCTGACCACAGAAACATGGGAAAATCTTTTAGAAAATACATTCCTGGGAGGATGCTGAAAACACGAGATTACCTGGAGGTACCCAAGTGAAGACCTGAGTCCTCTCTGCCCCCACTTTATAGCGGCAGCCCTGTTCCCCTTGCAGATCAAGATCAATTACCCTTTCTTGGGTGAGGACTCTTCTCACCTGCTGATCCCTGGACACAAGGAGCTCCAAGAGCCAGGCAAGAGCAATGACTGGTAGCCCAGTGGAACCCTCACTAAGTCTCCTGGAAAGAGATCACCCACTTTGGAAATCAGTTCCTCTAGCTCTACAGAGTCCAGAAGTGCCAGGATACAAAGCACCCAGCCGTGAATCTCCCAGGCTACATGGCAGCCGTGGTCCACCCCTCACGCCACAGGGATGCAGTTTTCCGGAGACCCATGTTCAGAGAGCAACTCCTCCATGTGAGCCTGTCTTCCTGGGAGAAGACAGAAGAGGGAGTCTAGTGGAGTGAACTGCACCCCCAGTCATCCTCTCCCGTCTGCACTCTTCATTCTAAACCCCTTGCTCTCAGACATCACCTCTGCTGGACTTGGTGGCTCAGCTGGTGGTATGAAGACCATCACCGCTCAGCCCTGATGCTCTGCGGTGCTGACAACTATACCTTACTCAGTGCAGGATGCCCCCTGCTCCTGGAAGCCGCCTCCGTCTCCTCCCATCTCCTTCGGGGCCCGCTGTCTGTTGCCACTGTGGGGCGCCTGTTTACTGCCTGGGGGCAGAAGTCATCCTTACATCATTATTAGCACCCTAAAGCTTCTAACCTCAACTAGCACAGTGCTCACACATATCCGATGTTCAGTAGAAGGTTCCTGATTGTCAAGTTCACAATATCTAATCTGGGGATATTTTACCATCAATGAGTCCTTCGAACAACTGACTGACTGACAATGTTTATAAGACAGCAGTGACAGCTTTGCTTCCAGCATAAACACACACCATTTGGCTATTTTTAAGTTGCACGTCACCTTTTTGAGAACACTGAAAGTGCAAGTGAAGTCGCTCAGTTGTGTCTGACTCAGCGACCACATGGACTATGGCCTACCAGGCTCCTCCATTCGTGGGACTTTCCAGGCAAAAGTACTAGAGTGGGTTGCCATTTCCTTCTCCAGGGGATCTTACCAACCCAGGGATCGAACCCAGGTCCCCCACATTGTAGGCAGACGCTCCAGTGAGCCACCATACTGAAACCTGAGTCAGTTGTACGAGGGCGTGTTAGAGGATACGCAAGAGTGTATACCGGTGTAAGAGTGAACTGGACTATAAGAGAACATTAGAGGAATGACAGAAAATCAACAGGACTAGGCTATTGTCCCCATGGTCAAGGTCAGATTCTCCCTAAGATTTCACAACCCTTTCTATAACCCATCCCAATGCGCTGTGATGCTCATTTCCCCTCAAAGATAAGGGCTTTCTTATCATTTTTCTATTCCTAGTATCTTACTCAGGGCATTTGCTCAGTATATACAAAATGAGTGAGGGAATGAATGATGGAAATAGTAGCAGGGATGCACAGAAATCACTTGATTAGGAACAAGAAACCATGTCAGAACCAGGAGAGGCAGCGAGCGATAGGAATATAGACCAGAACTGGGCAGATCTATGAATAGCTCTTCACGTAATCTCAGATTTAAAGAAAGTCCTTTCTCTAAGGCTCAATCTCCTTACCATCTGTCAAATAAATAGTGAGGGAAGAGGGGAGGCTAGTTCAAGGAATAAAATCAATATATAAAGAACCTAGAGGGAATTCCCTGGGGTTAATCTGAGTTTCCATTGCAGGAGGAACAGGTTCCATCCCTAGAGTTGGGGAACTAAGATCCTAAAGGCAGCCAGAAAAAAAACAAAACAAAACCTAGAGCACCATACAGATTAAAGCAAAATTTCCATAAATTTTAGTCACCGTTATTCTTTCGGCAATTCGTGTGTTTTTAAGCCCAAGACCATTGTCAGAAATGGATGATGCGGTCATTTGGAACACACACAAAAGAAAGGAAATCCAGATCTCTTCTACATAATATTTACATTCTGGGTTTAAGGTGGGAGGAGTTAGTGCTCCTGCAGGTCTTCTAAGGCGGGTGTGTTAGGTCTCCTGATAAAAAGCTGTTAAGACGATCCCGAAAGGAAACTATCAGCTCCTCTGTGGGCTTGGGTTTTCTGGCTTTGAGAAAAATGTCCAAAAGGGAACAACCTCAAAACGTGTGCTCTCCTTTCAAATATTCAAACAGCTTTTGTATACAATGCTATCATTTTTTTAAATCAACATATCACCTTTTTAGTCATAAAAACTCACAATTTGCAGATTTAATTCAAAAAGCTAGATTTTTAACCATAAGTACCCCGTTCCAGGAAAATGGTTAGAAGGAAAAGCTGTTCTATCAGAACAAGGTATTAGGCTCTACCCCAGGGGTAGATTGGGAACTTATGGGGGCTTCCCTGGTGGCTCAATACGGTGAAGCATCTGTCTGCAATGCTGGAGACCCGGGTTCAATCCCTGAGTCGGGAAGATCCCCTGGAGAAGGAAATGGCAACCCACTCCAAGACTCTTGCCTGGAAAATCCCATGGACAGAAGAGCCTGGTAGGCTACAGTCCGTGGGGTCTCAAAGAGTCAGACACGACTGAGCGACTTTATTTACTTACCACAGCAGGAAAGGCACTCCTTCCCCTCTAGTCGTCCTGCACTGAAAGCCCTACCTTGGTAATGGATCCAGAAAATTCCATGCCAATACTAGGAAACCACCACCACCCCCCTTCTCCTTAACCCACTAATTACAGATCTGGGAATCCATCCCAAGGAAACAATCAGAGCCTTACAAAAAAATATTCAGATACTCATCGTAATGTTATTTTACAAGAGCAAAAAAATAGCTTCTATTTCCAAAAGTTAGGTATTGCTTTAGTAAATTTGGGGACATGATGGATTTTAAAGTTTTAGGAGAATATTTTATGACGTGGAAATATGCCCATGACATACTAAACTTAAATGGTACAGAATAAAGCATATAATTCCATCTTGTTATAAAAAGCAGGACAAATGCCTGTGACAACATACACACAAAGGATAAAGCATGTCCAAACCCCAAAGAGTTCATCTCTGAGGCAAAGACTTATGAGTAAATTATTTTCTCCTTCACCCTTCTATTTTCCAATTTTTTTTATCATGAACTTTTATGATCAGGGGGAAAATGTAATTGATTACACAGAAAAATAACTCAGAGCTTATGTCATGCTGACGGAGTGGACTGGTAGCTTAACCTTCATGCATGAGTAACAGCAAAATTCAAACATTCCAGAAACTCACATTTCTAGCATGGCTGCTTCTCCCCAGACTGTGACATCATCCTTCTCTCAGAATGAAAAAAAAAAAAAGTATATAATTTTATCATATATATATGTATACAAGAAGAATTAAAATATTGGCTATTTGTAAACATCTGAATAATTGAGATATTGAACATTACTTCACAGTGTACAATACAAAATTTTGCTCAAATAAAATGTCCATCTTCTGAAGACCAGTAACAACTTCTTTTTAATTGAAGTATAGTCAATTTACAGTGCTGTGTTAGTTTCAGGTATAGAAATAACTTCTTCGATACTCGTACCAATCTGCTTCACTCTGAAGTGGTGAAAAAAAACTTCAGTTCCATGTTCATAAAATCAGTAAACTGGGTTTTCCCCAAATGTTACTTTAGTTAAGCTGTATCAAATAACACCTCAAAAATTCAGAGCATTCCTTCCCACTGAGACAAAATGATTTGGCAATCTTCTAGTCAAAAGATTTCTCTGCAGTGTGACGCTATCAATCATTTGGAGCCAGGACTTGCAAAGATAGAGTGCTAAATTATCTGAGAAACACTCATCACCCAAGTCTACATGATGTTGATAATAACAGAATTTATTCTTCCTATATTGATTTTTTAAACATGAACTTCATACATAGCTATTATGATCATCTCTCCTCAGCTTGACTCATATTTATTAAAGAAGGCAGCAAGTGAATGGAATTGCAGATCTTGGCAATCCCTTCACCTAACTGAGCCTCACATTTATCATCTGTAAAAGAGGGAGTTGGATTGATAGAGATGAAGTCTTGATTCCACTAACATTCTGTGACCTATGACCATTGCCACAAGCTGATTTTAGGTAGAAAAACAGATGTGAACAAATAAGAAGCCATATGCCCAGAACCTAAAGAGATCAGAATGAGCTTATATGAGATTTGGCTACAAACGTGAAGAAATCCCTCCAGCAGTTCAATGAGAACTCTAGGTTTCCTCTTGTTTCTAAGTTAGTTTGGTATGTTTCATCACTAGGAATTTCTAGGGCACATCCATGGAACTGAGGGTCTATGTGCTATACATAGTGGATCCTCATTATTCACTGCGAGGTCACCATGAACACTGAATTAAAAAAATACCAAACAATCGCCCCTAGAGGAAGTACAGGGTTAGCTTCCTGCAAGCCTCCCATCACAAAATTTTCATCAACCAAATCATATTTAAGCTTTTTTAATGTTTATTTTCGTTTAAGACACCTTGTTTAATGTATGTATGTGTGTGCTTAGCACTCGGTTGTGTCCAACTCTTTGCAACCCCATGAACTGTTTAATGTATATGGTGATTCAATAACAAATTCACAGCCAACAACACTATAACTCATGTCCAGAAGAAGCTTGTCAATCACTTGGGTTTTCTCCATGAGACACATCCATTGCAGTTTTCTTGCACTCGGAAACACTAGATAGCACTTCAGCACTACTTGCTTGGGGACCATTTTAAATGTCAAAATCTCCAAGCACAAATGTGAAAACTGTGACACCAAGGGACCATGGAAAGGACATTTGCTTACAGCCCAAGAGCAGAAGGCAGGGCATCAGCTGGTGCAGTGTCAGCTGGTATCATGAGTCTCTAGGAACTCAAATGTTTCTGTCACTCTGCACATGTCCACAAACAGACACAAAAGCACAGGGACTACTGATCTGGGTGTCATAGATGTTAGCAAGAGATGAACTTACAAATACAGAGTCTTTGAATAATTGAGGGTCCGCTGTATTTGTCATCTCACCATCAATTGAAACAGAAGACGAGAAGGAGGATGGAAATCTGGAGGAAAGGACATTTGTGAACTTTAAGAGTTTTGAAAAAACATGATGCATAGTGATCATCAGATACATGTCTTTTTGGTGTCTTCAGAGGCTGGTGCTTATAATTTCCCTGATCGCTCAGGTTCCCCTCCCCTGCTTCATTTTCAAAGCCAGAAATGAGGGTGGGTGAGTCTTTCTTGCATCTCATCTCTCTGACCTCCTGTTCTGCCTCCCTCTCCTACTTTTAAGAACCCTTTTACTTTTACTATGCCCACACAGATAATCCAGAGTAATCTTTCCATCTTAAGAACCTGAATTTAAAGACTTCTCCAGGGCCTCTTTTGTCACGTACTGTAACACACTCAGTTTTCAGAGAATGTGGACATCCTTGGTAGCCCATTATTCTGTCTTACCACAGTGCTTAAAATGCATACATATAGTTATGTATTCCAATAATAAAAAAATATGTTGGACAGAAATCTTGATAAAAACCTGAGAATATCGCTGATCTTCAGAAGCCTTCACCAATATTTATAGCAGAAGCCAATGGAATCCAAACTACTGAAAGTTAATTCATAGCTCACTAGATGCTTTAGTCGCTAAGTCATATCTGACTCTTTGGCGACCCCATGGACTGTAACCCACCAGATTTCTCTGTCCGTGGGATTTCCTAGGCAAGAATACTGGAGCAAGTTGCCATTTCCTTCTCCAGGGAATCTTCCCGATCCAAGGATTGAACCCATATCTCCTGCATTAGCAGGAGGGCTCTGTACCACTCAGCCACCTGGGAAGCCCAGCTCACTAATTAGTCGAACATAAATAATCAGTCCAATTTAGGAAGAAATCAACTATCCAAGCTTATGTTCTGACTTAGCTGAAGGACATATGCAAAGTCTACATAAGATATAAAGTAGTATACAAAAATGCTAGGCAGCCTAAGAACCAATTCATCTGTGTTTACCTCATGCTCCTTATGCTTCCTTACCCAAGAGTCTGTTCACTGGTATTTGATGATATGGATCATTTAATTTGCAGTTAACTTTGACTTTGAACTGGATAAACAAGCCAAGAGGTAAATCACAATCTCAATCTTAAAGGCTTTCATTTTGAGCTTCCTCCTTAACTATGCAGTTGATTGAAAAGTTTGTGAAACTAAAATGTTTTTTAAAGGCACAGATATTAGGTGAAAGTAAAATAATGAAGGATGTAAGAGTGTTATCAGCCTTATTTTTAAAGGTGTTTTAGTTACTGCTTTGTTTGCACTCAAATATATTCACAACAGATACCTGCTACTTAGATTAAAAGTAGTTACCTAATAAGAAAGTAAATACTCCACCATATGGTCTCAGATATACTTGCACTATTCTGCCAACATGTTTTGTCATATTCGCTCGAGGAAAAAGAACTCAGTGGATTAAGCTAAGAAAATAACAAAAAGTGAAAAGCCATACCTTTGGCACTATGCCAGCTTAATCCTGCTTACCCAGGCACCTGCTGCCCTGCTAGAGATCTGGGTCATCTTGATTAAAGCACAGCCCCTAAGAGTGGATATTGCACCAAAGATCTTCCACTGGAAAAAATATTGCTTCGACACTGGTTATAAACAATACTGAGTCTGAATATTGGGTTTTCCAGGTAAGGAGACTATCCATGTGTACCATTTGCCACGTGTCTGAGCACAGGAAATCCTTTTGGTCTCAGAAGTTCAAGGAGAAAGGGACCTTTATGGACCTGAAATGTAGCCCTAAAAGTAAAAATTCAGGCACTGACATTGGTAGACAATCACTTAGATAGGACACGTCACTCTGTGAGTCACACTACTGCTAAGTGAGAGAGCAAGTGTGCACCCAGGCAGCCTGACTCTCATGGGATTAATTAGTATTTGTACCATTTGTTGCACAATCCTGTGGCTTCCCAAGCCTCAGGAAATCATGGTCACATGTACAGTCACGTTAAAAAAGTCTGTGTCCTCTCTCCACGCATTGAGCTGGGACAGGCGGAAAAAACACAGTGTTCGTGGGCTGGATGATATCCTGAAATGCCATGAGGGTCCAATCACAGACTGGCTCCAGCTCAAAGGGCCCCAAAGAGGTGCAAACATCCTAGGAAACTGTTTTCATCCCAGCAAGAATTTCCAGGCCACACTTAGGTAGTGTGATAGCTCCAGAAGCATCCCAGATTTTGTTTCAGGAAATAGAAACAAAATTCCACTAAAATAAACACACCCAATTCTCCATATGAGTCCACAAGGGATGTCAAGCATATTGGGAGAGCCAGCACTTCTTGGACTAGACAGACTTTAAGAAAAGTGGAATACTGGGTCTTCCCTGGTGGCTAAGAATTCGCTTTCCAATGCAGGGCGTTCCATCCCTGGTCTGGGACTAAGATCCCACAGGCCGTGAAGTAACTAAGCCCAAGCACCACAGCTACTGAGCCCATGACTGCTGGAGCCCATGCACCACAACTAAAGGGAAGATCACCCCACAAATAAGACCTGGAGCAGCCAAAAATTAATTAATTAATTTAAATTACTTTTTTTAAAAAAAGAAAGATGGTATAAGATTCAAGGTGATGCATCTCCTCTAGCTTCTCTTGTTTTCCAAGCAGAGGGCTCACGGACAGAGTTAAAAGTCCCAAGAATACTCCGGCCTAAGATAAGGGATAACTTGTGTGTGTGTGTGTGTGTGTGTGTGTGGGTGCACGCCGTGCGTGTGTGCACGCGCTTAGTTGCTCAGTTGTGTCTGACTCTCTGCCACCCCATGAACTGTGGCCCGCCAGGCTCCTCTGTCCATGGAATTTTCCAGGCAAGAATGCCAGACTGGCTATTCACTTCCTACTCCAGGGAATCTTACCAATCCAGGGATCGAACCTGGGTCTCCTGCATTGCAGGTGGGTTCTTTACCACTGCATCACCAGAGAAGCCCCACGGGATAGCTTATATCTGCAGCAATTGCCTGTACCAGAGCCTGTCCTTCAGGGACATGTTATTACCACTCATCTCTTCCAGAAAGTTCATTCATTCATTCATTCAGGAAACCTTAATTGAGCACCAACTACAGATGAAGCTAAACAGTGAAAACTATGGTCATGTATGGATATGAGAGTTGGACCATAAAGAAGACTGAGCACAGAAGAATTGATGTTTTTGAGCTGTGGTGTTGGAGAAGACTCTTGAGAGTCCCTTGGACTGCAAGGAGATCCAACCAGTCAATCCTAAAGGAAATCAGTCCTGAATATTCATTGGAGGGACTGATGCTGAGACTGAAGTTCCAATACTTTGGCCACCTGATGCAAAGAGCTGACTCATTAGAAAAGACCCTGATGCTGGGAAAGATTGAAGGCCAGGGGAGAAGGGGATGACAGAGGACGAGATGGTTGGATGCAATCATCAAGTCAATGAACGTGAGTTTAAGCAAGCTCTGGGAGATGGTGAAGGACAGGGAAGCCTGGCTGCTGCGTCCATGGGGTCACAAGAGTTGGACACAACTGAGTGACTGAACAACAATGGGTGAAGCACTGCACCAGTGTGGGATCACTGCTGTGAACTAGACAGACCAACCAGCCCCTGATGGGTTGGAGCTTGTATTACAGTTGAAGTAGACAAAGAGATTTATCCACAAAGCAACCAATATAAATCAATAAATAGGAGAAATGGGTGGAGATCAAAAGGTTAAAGAAAAATTTCACTTTGCTTGAAATGAACACAACATTGTAAACCAAATATACTATAAATAATTTAATTTAAAATTTTTTAAATGAATTTTTAATCAACTAGTTAATGAATTACTCTAGGAATAAGTGTTGAGAAGAAAAGTCGTTTGAGCGCAAAAGAGAAATTAATTAAAGGATGAGATGAAGCCAGCTTTTTTTGAAGAAATAGAACAAGAGTGCCCAGGGAGTGGGAAGAATAATTTATGCTCCTAGTGCAGTTTGTCATCCCACTCCCAAATTTACAGGAACCGTGTTCCACCACCAGTGCCCCTTGGTCTTTCCTGAAAGGAGAATAAAGGGTTTGCAAAATGACCCTTGAATATGACCTTACCTCCCCTTTTCAAGACCTCAAACCGAAACCTTCATTTATACTCCTTGACCTCATGAGGAGGAAGTACAGTGTGAAGACCTGAACAGCCCCCAAAACCAGACTCTGGATGTGACTCAACCTTCCAGGACATGCCCTAGATAACTGTGCCTCCATCTACATCGCTAGTCTGGGCTTCTGTAAACTGCAAGCGTTGGATATAAAGTCCCTTTCATTGTTCATGCAACTTGTGATTACCTGACAATTGCAAGCTTGTATTACCCCTCAATCATTTGTACTGCATCACATAAACCATATTATAAGACATAATTTCTAATCCAGATTGTTGGCTTTTAAGAGCTCACCCTTGTGGTTTTTTTGAAATGGGTAAAATAGGAGACCACTTCAAATGGTCCCTCAACCCCCACATCCCAACTAAGCAAATGACTTTCCCATAAATGTCCTACCTTGCACTCGCCCATTTGATTTGTCCTTACCAGTGAGTTGACTTCTCATTTTCCCATATTATTAATTCATTTGTCATTCCCCCTGCCTCCCAAATTTTATTCATGCATGGATAAGATGTCTCCTTTGGAATTTCCTTCTTCCACCATTTTCCCTTCTCCCCAGGCAGACTGAACCACCTGTCAATATCAGACTCCAGGGAAGCTTCTTCCAAACTGACACTACAGTACACTGCACCAGCACTGTACTTTATCAGCAATTTCAACTAAGGAGTTCTAGTTCCCACTGGAGGCCCCCAAGTGTTCCAAACCGGGTCAGATCTTGTACTGAAAAAGGCAAATTTTATCATCCCATTTATAGTAAGTCAAAAATAAGCACAATTTAGCTATAGTGTTAGATCTCAAGAGAGCAATTATTAATGGAGAGAGAAAAGGGGTAGGTGATTGGGCCAGTATTGTTCTGGGGGCCAATATTGTTCCCTGCTCAACCAGAATGGTGTTCAAATGCTTGTCCACTTTGATAACTCACCCAACTACACACTTAGGATTTTTATACTTTCTTGTATGTATGTTAAAGTTCGTTAATACTAAAAGAAAAAAGAAAAAGCCAAAACCACTCACCATACTTCACATAGTATCAAAACCTACATTGATAATTTCTCCATTATAGAGAGCAAACTTGAAGCTAGACCCCCTATTTTAATGCTATTTTATTGCTGCGTTCTTTCCTTGTTTATAATATGATAATGACCGTGGTACCTAGGCCTGTTCTGAGCATTGGATGGGTTACCATCTATAAAGCCCTTAAACAAATGAAAGAAAGTGAAAGTCGCTCAGTCGTGTGTGACTCTTTGGGACCCCATGGACTGTAGCTTGCCAGGCTCCTCTGTCCATGGAATTCTCCAAAAAAGAAACTAGAGTGGGTTGCCATTCCCTTCTCTGGGGGGATCTTCCTGACCCAGGGATTGAACTTGTGTCTCCTGCATTGCAGGTAGGTTTTTAACCATCTGAGCCACCAGTGAAGCCCTCGTACCACCAAGGGCAGTATTTAAATACCACTTCTCATGTCTACAAAAGATGACCAGAGTCCTTACTAGACTTTAAAAGTGCAACCCTTAAGCATAGGGTCTAAGCCTGAGGTGTCCTGGAAGGTCCAGACCCAGCCTACCTGGTCCCATGAACCTCAAACTAAGTCAGTGTCACCCAATCAATGTCACCATAATTCACCCAGTTGTTAAAGCTGAAAACCTAAGGGTAATTTGGATCCTTGCTTTTCCACCCTTATCCATGTTGTCAATTGCAGGTCCAAGTCTGCCTTCTTCTCTTACCTGGACTCCTTCCCACCTCGTCTGCCTGCTCAACACTTGCTTCCTCCTACACCCTTGTATGCAGCTACCAAAAATAATCTTCTGAAATATAAAACAAATGATATTATTATCCTCCTCAAAACCCTTGAATGGCTTCCCATTACACTTTAGAGAAGGCAAGATTCTTTCAATCCTTTGCTATTGCCCACAATAACTTCTGCCTGGTTCTCACCCTCATGGAGTACCCTATTTTACAGATAAGGAAACCCAGGCACAAAAAGTTTTAGAAACTTACCACCTGGATTTCCCTGGTGGTCCAATGGTTACGACGCAGCATTCCCAATGCAGGAAGCCGGGATTCAATCCCTGGTCAGGGAACAAGATCCCACACACTGCAACCAAGACCCAGTACAGCCAAATAAATAAATAATTTTTTTTTTTTAAAGAAGAACAAAGAAACGCACCACCAGGATTACAAAGCTAGTGAGTGATGGAGGCAGGATCTGAACTCTGATTGCAGAGCCATCACACTTGACCCCCATACTAACAGTCACAAGTTTTCTCCTGCCCCAAGGTCTGCACTCGAACACTGAGCACGCATACATAGTCTTCACTCAGGCTTTTCCCCTCTACTGAGAACTCCTCTTTTGGTATTGGATTTATTCTTACTCTTTAGATCCCAATTTAAGTGCCATTCTGTCAGAGGTTTGCCCTGACCATGCTATGCAAAGTAGGCACCTCCTATCATTAGCTTCAGCCTTTCCTATGTTTTGTTATTCAGTCGCTCCATCATGACCGACTCTTTGCGACCCCATGGACTGCAGCACGCCAGGCTTCCCTGTCCTTCACCATCTCCCAGAGCTTGCTCAGACTCACATCCATTGAGTCAGTGATGCCATCCAACCATCTCATCCTCTGTTGTCCCCTTCTCCTCCTGCCTTCAATCTTTCCCAGCATCAGGATCTTTTCTTATGAGTCAGCTCTTCACATCAGGTGTCCAAAGTACTGAAGCTTCAGCTTCAGCATCAGTCCTTCCAATGAATATTCAGGATTGATTTCCTTTGTATACTTTGCAACACTTATGTTAATGTCTAATTATTTGGTCCACTCACTTGTTTTCCTCTGCCTTTGTCCTTAGTATCCAAGCCCCTTGAGAACAGGCATTATGTCTACCTTATTCTCCGCTAGTTCTCTGGTTTCTGGGACAGAGTAGTGTTTGACAAACACTAGGTCGATGAAGGATATGTGATTTCCACACTAGAGGACAGTTATCACCTAACCAGATGGAGGATTATCCCAGCACTCAGCTCACTGTTTTTTGTTTTGTGTTTTTTTTTCCATTCTTTCAAGTATTAACAGGAGTTCTGTTATGTTGTGAGTTTTTTTCTTCTTTATTTTATATCAATTTTATCTTTTCAAACATGCATTCATTCAAAACACTCAACAAAACAATGTTCCACAGACTCATGAAACTTACATTCTAATGAAGATAGATAGGAGACGTCAGACAAAATAAAGGAGTAAAGCATAGAGTGTATTCAAAGGCGATAGCTTCTATGGATAAAAAAGAAAAAGCATGTGCTATGTCCTCTACATACTCCCACACTGGTGGCCCCGTGGATTTTTACCCACTGGTTTCCTTGTGCTTATGTAGTAAGTTCCCTTCCACAGTCCCCTCAAGCCTTAGTCATATGACTTGCATTGGCCCATGCAAATTAGCAAGAATAATACAAGCAGAAGTTCAAAAAGTGCTTGCATCTTAGGTCTTGACTTTTTAGAATGCTTCTTCCATGGAAGCCAGCCACTACGTTGCAAAGAAGCTTGGACTAGACTATTGAATCAGAGACACCACAGAGACAGGCACCCTGGAGGAGAAGATGCCATCCTGGATGTTCAAGCCCTAGCCAACATCCCAGTGGAATTTAGTTGCAGTCGGACCACACAGGTGGACCAGAGTCCCAAACTCTGGTGCCAGAAATCCTACTGCCCAAGCAAACTAGCTAACCTCTCAGGGTTCCTGCTTTCTCGTCCACAAAAGCTGGCTTTTGAAAGAGGTGACCTCTAGCCTCTCTCTTAATTCCAACTTCCTAACATTGTAGATGTTTTAAATTTAAGTGAAACATACAGACTATATCAGTTTCATCATGGAAAAGCAGAGTCATGAGGTGAAATAACCTAACTTGCCTCCAATGAGCTACTGTGATATCTAAGGTATTTCTGTTTCTCTTTTCAAAGACAAGATGAGCTTTGGGGCGGGCCTCAATAAATAATATACATCCTTCTGCCGTGTTCTTTCTTCTTTTTTTTGCTTACTCATAATTTCCACAGAAATTTTAGTGCTGAAAAAGTAAACACAAGATCATTGCTCTAAGGCCTGGTGAGAGAGGAAAAACGTGACTAGAAAAGTGAAAATTTTCACATTTAAAACAAATTTTTATAGGCAGGTTTGAAAAAAAAATGCATAGAGGGAATTCCCTGGCAGTCCAGTGACTTAATGGACATGAATCTGAGCAAACTCTGGGAGATGAAGAATGACAGCGATGCCTGGTGAGAATCAGACATGACTCAGCAATTAAACAACGACGACCAGCAACTCTGAGCTCTCATTGCTGAGGTCCTGGGTTGGATGCCTGGTCAGGGAACTAAAATTTCACAAGCTGCACAGCACTACCAAAAAAAAAAAAAGAAAGAACGAAAGAAAAGAAAAATGTGTTGATGTCCACACTGAGTCAATGTTTCTCCCCTGGGCTGTATAGCACACATTTTCTGCATAGCATGAGTCTTCTTTACCATTTGGTCATCTGAAATGAAATCATTCAGGGGCCAAGGTATTTGAAAATCTTACTGCCAGTCTTTCCTGCATTAGCTTCCCGGAAGAGGGGTTGAAACTCACCAGCAACAGCAGAAAGTGATAAGGGAAAACTCAAGAGAACTGGAAGAGGAAAAAAAATCCTTGTCCATAGAGAGAATAATCCACCATAAATTAAATCAACCAGAGCTATTGTAATTCTTGTCCAAATTCCTGTTGAAACTGAAATCCAAGGAGAACCTAACTGTAAGACATACAACGGCAGTGGGATTTGAGAAGTGTCTGTGGAATAAACCATTCCGGGAAGACTGGGGGGATGCCCCTGGGAAAATGGGTGGGAGATGAAGAGAAAAGCAGAGCTCTGTGAAAAGAGAAGACATGCCAGTTTCCCAAGGTATCTAACAGAGAAGGAAAAGAAAGTATTTTTGTCTGCCCTCGGATATGCTTGTGTAGAAAGGAGACTAGAGAGGTTATATAGGAGCAGCAAAGATTATCGCACTTGTTCTTAAGTCAGTCACCTGTTGCTGAGTAACAAACCATCCCCAAACTTTGTGGCTTAAAATAGTAATAGTGTATTATTTTTTACAGAGCATCTCATGGTATTTTCACTCTGAAGTTTCTTCTGATGTTTTGCCTCTTTCATGCTCTGTATGCAGCTGAAAGGCTGGTCCGCTTATTTAATAGAAAGTCCAAGATGACTCAGTCGAATGTCTGGCAGGTAGTGTGGCTGTCTGCTAGGGCGTCTTACTTCTCCTCCCTGTGGTCCTTCATTCTTCAATAGGCTGGAACTGCTTCCTATCCGGGGGTTCCAGGGCTGTATGCTGAGAAAACAAGCAGGCAACTGCAGGGTCTCTTGAGCTTTAGCCCTCAGAATTCTCACAGTGTCACTTCTGCCACATTCTATTGGTCACAGCAAGTCCCAAAGCCACCCCAGGATGAAGGGGTATTTTCAAATGCCACTCCACCTTTTGATAAGAGAAGCTTCAAAATCTTGAGCAAGATTTTTCAATTCACCATGGAATCTACCATTTCAGCCCTCTGCATTGTCACAAGCAAAAATTATCTTAACACTCTGATGGACCGCTGAATGAGAGTTAACTCTGTGTTACTTGGTGGAATTCCCAATGATTCCAAGTTTGAGTATAGGCAGCCTGCAAATGGTTGGAGGATCAGTGGAAAATAATGAGCTCATGGTACATTAGGGGTTGAAATTTACAATGAACATCACAAGAACTTGCAATGATACCTGGAAAACCAAGTACACATCTTTGAAAATTACCTCATTTAAAATGGGAACTCTCATCACTTGATGAGCAAAAATTCTTTCAAGAATTTTCTGATAAAGTTAACTATTATCATTAATGCTTGTATAATTATCTCTTTTTAGATTATTGGCTGTGATGAATCTCTCTTATTTAATAAGTGAATTCTTCATTACTTAAAAGAAAAAAAAAACACAGACTTTGGATAATAATACCATGTTTATTTTGTGAATAGGCTTAAATCCCTCCCTTTAGAAAATGAATACAAACAGCTGCCTGCCGTGAAGTTCCTTTCAAAAGCATAATGCTACTCGGTTGGGCTTTGCCAGGATGTATTTGTTTTGCCCTCAAGCAATATAAGCTCTACATATATTCACAAAACTCAGTATACCCAGTTCTTTATAAGATGCCCTCTTGGAACAATCCAGTGTGATGTCTCTAATCCTAAATCAGAATAGACAATATATCTCTGGTTACCGATTTCTTAAATATACAGTTAAAAAAAAAAACCAGGGAAGTAGTAATAATTCTTAATGTGTTACTTGATGCAAACCTCTTGAACAACCAACTAGATTATTTTGTTAAATAAATCCAAGCTTAAAGAACATGGAATTAGCCCTAAACATATGAAAAACATATGCCCCAATCAGTAATGCTGAAGAAGCTGAAGTTGAACGGTTCTATGAAGACCTACAAGATCTAGAACAAACACCAGAAAAAGATGTCCTTTTCATTATAAGGGAATGGAATGCAAAAGTAGGAAGTCAAGAAATACCTGGAGTAACAGGCCAATTTGGCCTTGGAGTACAGAGTGAAGCAAGGCAAAGCACTAATAGAGTTTTGCCAAGAGAACACACTGGTCATAGCAAACACCCTCTTCCAACAACACAAGAGAAGACTCTACACATGGACTTCACCAGATGGTCAACACTGAAATCAGATTGATTATATTTTTTGCAGCCAAAGATGGAGCAGCTCTATACAGTCAGCAAACAAGACCAGGAGCTGACTGATGCTCAGATCATGAACTCCTTACTGCCAAATTTAGACTTAAATTGAAGAACATAGGGAAAACCATTCAGGTATGACATAAATCAAATCCCTTACGATTATACAGTGGAAATGAGAAATAGATTTAAGGGACTAGGTCTGATAGACAGAGTGCCTGAAGAACTATGGATGGAGGTTCATGACATTGTACAAGAAACAGTGATCAAGACCATCCCCAAGAAAAAGAAATACAAAAAGGCAAAATGGCTGTCTGAGGAGGCCTTACAAATAGCTTTGAAAAGAAGAGATGCAAAAGGCAAAGGAGAAAAGGAAAGATATACCCATTTGAATGCAGAGTTCCAAAGAATAGCAAGGAGAGATGAGAAAGCCTTCCTCAGAATCAACCTGCCTGACTTCAGGCTATACTAAACAGTAACAGTCATCAAGATAGTATGGTACTGGCACAAAGTCAGAAACATAGATCAATGAGACAAAATAGAAAGCCCAGAGATAATCCATGCACCTATGGACAACTTATCTTTGACAAAGGAGGCAAGAATATACAATGGAGAAAAGACAATCTCTTTAACAAGTGGTGCTGGGAAAACTGGTCAACCACTTGTAAAAGAATGAAACTAGAACACTTTCTAAAACCGTACACAAAATAAACTCAAAATGGATTAAAGATCTAAATGTAACACCAAAAACTATAAAACTCCTAGAGGAAAACATAGGCAAAACACTCTCTGATGTAAATCATAGCAGGATCCTCTAAGACCCACCTCCCAGAGTAATGGAAATAAAAGCAAAAATAAACAAATGGGACCTAATTAACTTAAAAGCTTTTGCACAACGAAGGAAACTATAAGCAAGGTGAAAAGACAGCCTCCAGAATGGGAAAAAATAATAGCAAATGAAGCAACTGACAAAGAATTAATCTCAAAAATATACAAGCAACTCCTGCAGCTAAATTCCAGAAAAATAAATGACCCAATTAAAACATGGGCCAAAGAACTAAACAGACATTTCTCCAAAGAAGACATACAGATGGCTAACAAACACATGAAAAGATGCTCAACATCACTCATTATCAGAGAAATGCAAATCAAAATCACAATGAGGTACCATCTCATGCTGGTCAGAATGGCTGCTATCAAGAAGTCTACAAACAATAAATGCTGGAGATGGTGTGGAGAAAAGGGAACCCTCTTACACTGTTGGTGGGAATGCAAACTAGTACAGCCGCTAGTTTGTAGCGAGTTTGTAGGGAGAACAGTGTGGAGATTCTTTAAAAAACTGGAAATAGAACTGCCATACGACCAAGTAATGCCACTGCTGGGCATATACACTGAGGAAACCAGAATTGAAAGAGACACGTGTACCCCAATGTTCATCACAACACTGTTTACAATAGCCAGGACATGGAAGCAACCTAGATGTCCATTGGCAGAAGAATGGATAAGAAAGCTATGGTACATATACACAATGGAATATTACTCAGCTATTTAAAAAAAAATACATTTGAATCAGTTCTAGTGAGGTGGATGAAACTGGAACCTATTATACAGAGCGAAGTAAGTCAGAAAGAAAAACACCAATGCAGTATATTAATGCATATATATGGAATTTAGAAAGATGGTAACAATGATCCTATATGCGAGACAGCAAATGAGACACAGATGTAAAGAAGACTTTTGGACTCTATGGGAGAAGGCGCGGGTGGGATCTGATAGAATATCATTGAAACATATATATTATCATATATGAAATAGATCACCAGTCCAGGTTCGATGCATGAGACAGGGTGCTCAGGGCTGGTGAACTGGGATGACCCTGAGGGATGGGATGGGGAGGGAGGTTCAGGATGGGGAAAACATGTACACCCATGGCTGATTCATGTGAATGTATGGCAAAAACCACAACAATATTATAAAGTAATTAGCCTCCAATTAAAAGAAAAAGAAAGCCTTCCTCAGTGATCAGTGCAAAGAAATAGAGGAAAACAATAGAATGGGAAAGACTAGCAATCTCTTCAAGAAAATCAGAGATACCAGGGGAACATTTCATACAGAGATGGGCACAATAAAGGACAGAAATAGTATGGACCTCACAGAAGCAGAAGACATTAAGAAGAGGTGGCGAGAATACACAGAAGAATTGTACAAAAAAGATCTTCATGACCCAGATAATCACAATGGTGTGATCACTCACCTAGAGAAAGACATCCTGGAATGTGAAGTCAAGTGGGCCTTAGGAAGCATCACTACGAACAAAGCTAGTGGAAGTGATGGAATCCCAGTTGAGCTATTTCAAATCCTGAAAGATGATGCTGTGAAAGTGCTACATTCAATATGCCAGCAAATTTGGAAAACTCAGCAGTGGCCACAGGACTGGAAAAGGTCAGTTTTCATTCCAATCCCTAAGAAAGGCAATGCCAAAGAATGCTCAAACTACCGCACAATTGCATGCTTCTCACACATTAGTAAAGTAATGCTCAAAATTCTACAAGCCAGGCTTCAACAGTACGTGAACCATGAACTTCCAGATGTTCAAGATGGTTTTAGAAAAGGCAGAGGAACAAGAGATCAAATTGCCAATATCCGCTGGATCATCAAAAAAGCAAGAGAGTTCCAGAAAAACATCTATTTCTGCTTTATTGATTATGCCAAAGCCTTCAACTGTGTGGATCACAATAAACTGTGGAAAATTCTGAAAGAGATGGGAATACCAGACCAGCTGACCTGCCTCTTGAGAAACCTGTATGCAGGTCAGGAAATAACAGTTAGAACTGGACACGGAACAACAGACTAGTTCCAAATAGGAAAAGGAGTGGGTCAAGGCTGCATATTGTCACCCTGCTTATTTAACTTATATGCAGAGTACATCATGAGAAAGGCTGGGCTGGAGGAAGCACAGCTGGAATCAAGATTGCCAGAAGAAATATCAATAACCTCAGATATGCAGATGACACTACCCATATGGCAGAAAATGAAGAGGAACTAAAAAGCCTGTTGATGAAAGTGAAAGAGGAGAGTGAAAAAGTTGGCTTAAAGCTTAACATTCAGAAAACTAGGATTATGGCATCTGGTCCCATCACCTCATGGGAAATAGATGGGGAGACAGTGGAAACAGTGTCGGACTTTATTTTGGGGGGCTCCAAAATCACTGCAGATGGTGACTGCAGCCATGAAATTAAAAGACGCTTACTCCTTGGAAGGAAAGTTATGACCAACCTAGATAGCATATTAAAAAGCAGAGACATTATTTTGCCAACCAAGGTCCATTTAGTCAAGGCTATGGTTTTTCCAGTGGTCATGTATGGATGTGAGAGCTGGACTGTGAAGAAAGCTGAGCGCAGAAAAATTGATGCTTTTGAACTGTGGTGTTGGAGAAGACTCTTGAGGGTCCCTTGGACTGCAAGGAGATCCAACCAGTCCATCCTGAAGGAGATAAGTCCTGGGTGTTCATTGGAAGGACTGATGCTGAAGCTGAAACTCCAATACTTTGGCCACCTCATGCGAAGAGTTGACTCGTTGGAAAAGACCCTGATGCTGGGAGGGATTGGGGGCAGGAGGAGAAGGGGACGACAGAGGATGAGATGGCTGGATGGCATCACCGACTCGATGGGCATGAGTTTGAGTAAACTCCAGGAGTTTGTGATGGACAGGGAGGCCTGGTGTACTGCGATCCATGGGGTCGCAAAGAGTCAGACACAACTGAGCGACTGAACTGAACTGAATATGAAAAAAAGAGGACACTGAGAAAAATATCTCTAATTTAGTGCTTTTATTTAAGAGGGATCTTATTTTAAACTGTTGCTGTTTAGTTGCTAAGTCGTGTTGCAATCCCATGGACTGTAGACCACCAGGATCCTCTGTCTGTGGGATTTCCCAAGAATAATGGAGTGGGTTGCCATTTCCTTCTACAAGGGATCTTTCAACCCAGGGATTAAACTCAAGTCTCCTGCATCTCCTGCACTGCAGGCAGATTCTTTACAACTGGGCCATCAGGGAAGCTATTTTAAATTAGTACTTCTCAAAATTTTAATGTGCATAAGAATAACCCCGGAACCCTTTTAAAACACAAATTCCCAGGCAGCACCCTCAAGATTCTAATTCAGTAGGTCCCAGTGGAGCTTGAAAATTTGCATGTCTAACCATCTTTCCGTTGAAGCTGAAGCTTCTGGTCCAGGGACCGCAGCTTAAGTAAGACTGTCCTAATCTCCATCAGGTGTGAAGAGTCTGCAAAAGAGAATACACTTTTCATTTTTCACCTTTGTTCAAAAATGCTACACAAGCACCCTGCAATATATTCCTCCAATACAATAACCTGTGAACCCATTTTATTTGTTATTTTATTTATTATTATTTGTTATCTTTATTGCTAAAAGTAGATTCTATTGAGATGTGGATTGTGTTAATTTGGTTGTTGTTACTGTTACAAGTAAACCTTTCACACAGTTCCAGAAATGGCCTTTGGTGTTAAAAATCCAGATTACCTAAAGAATAGCAACAATGTGTCAGATTGCCAACATGGGAGACTGTTTAAAGGCCAGAAATTCCTTGCTCTCACACTTCGCATTCTTTGCACAGTGAGTGACTGCTGATTCTCCCGTTCAGATTTGAAATCTATTTTTCAACATCCTGTACTGGAACTGGCCATATGACTTGCTTTAACCAATAGAATCCACTAAAAGAGCCATTCCGTAAGTCCCAGCCCCTAAACCTCAAAAAAGCCTTGCAGTTTCTGCCTTTTTCTTTTTGCAAAATGTCTTGAAACTGCTCAATGAGGAAGCTAATCTAGCCAAGTGGAGGATGAGACACGGTAGAGGAGAACCGAGGCACCTCAGCCAACAGCTAGCACCTCCCGGGTGTGCAAAAGCAATCATCCTGGACTTTAAGGCCCATAGACCTGGAAGCTGAATGTTGTTGCATGAATGAGCTCAGGTCACATCAGTGGAGGATCTGCTCAGTCAACCCTCAGAAGCATGAGAAGTAACAAAATACTATTTTAAGTCACTAAGTTTTGGGGTGTTTTGTTAAGCTGTAAGTAACTGGCACAGCTATCCTGCATATTTCAGTGAATCTGGAGAAGGAAAGATCCTGAGAGTCTATAACTAGGAAAAGAATAATAGCATGAGAGCACCTCACAGCCAGCAGTGCCTGTAGAGAACAGGCAGAGTCCCGCAGATACAAGCAGACAGACTAGCGGTGACCAGCGGGGAGGGAGGAGGCGCATTCACGGATGACTCCTAAAAAAATCATCAATAATTTTTCTGTGTCTGAGGGAGTAAATAACAATAACATAGTCAAGAAAAAGACCCTCTGCTTCTCCACTTTTCACCTGAGGCTGAGAAGATATAAGCAAAGCTTGCTTAGACGCAGAGTACATGATCATGTGCGACTGAAAAAAAGCGTTTCCCAACACGCAGTTAGGCAGAACACTGGTTCTGGAAGAAAAGAAGCAGATCTTTCCAGAGTAGAACCCCAAAACTGAGCATTTACTTTTTCAAGGGAAATGGGTAGGATTTGCACTGAAGTAATACCTTCCTCCCTATCCCTCAATCAAATGACCTGAATAAAGACATCTTATAATATTACCTTGCCTTTCTAAAACCTTTTATAAATTTTTATCTTTCATTTCCAAGGGATTTTCTTTGACCCTGGTAAGTAAGATATCAAATATTGTATTTCCCTCACTTTAAAAAAAAAAAGTTGACTCTTAAGTCCATATTAAAACTTGCCCAACATCTAATTGATAAAGTAATCAATATCCCTTGTACTTGAATCATCCCAAGTTCAATAGATCACAGTGAGGAGATTGAGGACCTCTGACTTCAGACAGAAAATGAGTAGCAAGGATGTCATTTAGAGTTCAGTTTCTTGCCCCATTTCCCCAGTGTATTTAGTGAGTCTGAGGTAAGACCCTGAATCTGCACTTTTTAAAAAAAATTTTAATTGGAGGATAATTATTTTACAGGGTTTTGTTGATTTCTGCCACACATTAACATGAATCAACCCTGGGTATACATATGTCCCCTCCTTCTTGAACCTCCCTCCCACCTCCCACCCCATCCAGACACCCCTCTAGGTTGTCACAGAGCACTGGGTAAGCTCCCTGCGTCAGACAGCAAATTCTCACTGGCTATCTAGTTTACATATGGTAATATATATGTTCAATGCTACTCTCCCAATTGATCCCACACTCTCCTTCCCCTGCTGTGTCCACAAGTCTGTTAACTATTTCTGTGTCTCTATTGCTGCTCTGCAAGTAGGTTCATCAGTACCATTTTTCTATATTCTATACATATGCATTAATATACAGTATTTGTCTTCCTAACTTCACTCTGCATTACAGGCTCTAGTTTCATCCATCTCAGTTCAGCTGACTCATATTCATTCTTTTTTATGACTAATATTTCATTGTATATATGTACCACCATTTTATTTACTGAATTTGCACTTTTAACAGGTATCCCAAGGGGGTTCTTATGCAAGTGGTTCTCTGGTCAGTCTTTGGAAAACACTGGAGGAGTCTGAAAAGACAGTGTTGGAGTGACCTGAATCCAGCCGCAGCCCTACCCATCACTGTTGTGTGACTTGGGGCAAGTTGATGTCTCTGATAACTTACCTCAGAATCTTCATCTATAAAGTGGGACCATAATAGTACTGTATTCATTTGATATAACTGCTATAACAGTGTACCACAAACTAGATGGCTTAGCAACAGAGATTTATTGTCTCACAATTTGAGGGTCAGCAAACCTGAAATCAACATGTTGGCAAGGTTGGTTCCTTCTGAGGGGTGTGAAGGAGAATCAGCTCCAGGCGCCTCTCCTACCTTCTTCTGGCTTGCTGGTAATCTTTGGCATTCTTTGGCTTATCCATCTCTGCCTTCATCTTCACCTGGTGATCTCCCTGTGTGCAATCTGTGTCCGTATTCCCCCTTTCATAAGAATATCAATCGTAATTGGATTAAGGGCCCACCCAAATCCAATGTGACTTCATATTAACTAACTAATCTGCCCTATTCCCAAATAAAGTCACATTCTGAGGTCCTGGGGGATTAGGACTCCAACGTATGAATTCTTGAGTGACACAGTTCAATCCAGAATGTTTCCACCTCTCCAAATTGCAATGAGATAAATGTACATAACATATTTAACACATAATGCTTGGAAAGAGGGCATCAGAGGATGAGATGGTTGGATGGCATCACTGACTCAGTGATATGAATTTGAGCAAACTCCAGGAGATGGTGAAGGACAGGGAAGCATGGCATGCTACAATCCATGGGGTCACAAAGAGTCAGACACAACTTAGTGACTGAACAACAACTAGCATTTATAAGCTTAAATAAATGATAGCCATTAACTAATAGTATATCATTGTGTATGATTGTTGTTCAGTTCCTTTCATGTCTGACTGTTTGTGACCCCATGGTTTGTAGCATGCCATGCTTCTCTGTCCTTCACCATCTCCCGGAGTTTGCTCAAATTCACACCCACTGAGTCAGTGATGCTATCTAACTATCTCATCCCCTGCCACCTTCTTCTCCTTTTGCCTTCAATCTTTCCCAACATCAGGGTCTTTTCCAATAAGTTGGCTCTTCGACATCAGGTGGCCAAAATACTGGAGCTTCACCATCAGTTCTTCCAATGAATATTCAGGGTTGATTTCCTTTAGGATTGACTGGTTTGATCTCCCTGTGATCCAAGGTACTCTGAAGAGTCTTCTCATTGTGTATATCATATGTATATTATATCTTGTGTATCCCCTTTCTATCTTTACTACAGATTGTGACATATAAATAGAATGTAAACAAGAATGCAAACATTGGTCCTTTCAAAATTCTCTTTAGATACTAGAAGAATAAATGATCTGGCATGTTTTCTATGTTTTAGAAAATACAAGAAAATAGACAATTATGCAAATCCTATGAATGCACTCAGGATCTGAAAGTTTCTGGGAAACAGGGCACTGCCTTGGTGCATTCTTCTGCTTTAAAAAAAAAAAAACACAAATAAAAAAAAAACCACCTTTTTTTAAAATGCTGCTTTTAATTATACTACTTGGGCCCCAGGGTACTGAGTGTTTTCTAATCTTTTGCCTTTTGTATAAGGGTTTTCCAATCGTTTGGAGATTTTATTTTCTTAGTTATACCTTAGTTAATAGAATTGCTGAATCCCTTGGAAATTAAAGTAATCTAAAGGGTTTATTATTTAACTTGATAATTAAATTCCCCATGTTCTCTCCTAATATGGCGCTTCACACAAAGACAAGACCCACCATTAAAAACGTAAGTAGACTTGGATAAGAACAATTCTCAGAGTAACAACATCTACTCTCATTATTTCCCAGCAATGTATCCACTTTGTAGATAATGTGCTGAAAACTTAAACTCTTATCAAAGAGAGCAAGTGAGAGCTAAGTTACTGGCTCTGCCATTTAACTCTTTAGTGACTTTTTGTGGAAGTTTGAGAGCTCTCAAAACATGTATTTCTTGGCTGGAATGGCAAGGACAGGTAACTATGTAATGCTCCCATGTTTCCATGAAGTTATAAAAATTCCCAGCTGGGGTCATCAGCATATGGTCAAAGTCTGACCTTTTGCAAGACTCAAGGAAATATTCACCAAACTTCTTCAGAAGTATATTGGAGGGCTTCCTTGGTGGCTCACTGGTGGCAAGCAAAGAATCACTCGCCAATGCAGGAGACACAGGCTCAGCCCCTGGTCTGGGAAGATCCCACATGCCGTGGAGCAACTAAGCCTGTGGGCCACAACTGCTGAGCCTGTGCCCTAGAGCCCGGGGGCCACAGCTACTGAGTCCATGCCCCTGGAGCCTGTGCCCCACAGTGAGAGAGGCCACCGCGATGAGAAGCCTGTACACCACAACGAGAGAGCAGCCTCCGCTCGCCGCAACTAGAGAAAGCCCATGTAGCAAGCAGTGAAGACTCGGCACAGCCAATAATAAATAATGCTTTTTAAAAAAGAATGACAATTGGGCATGATTTGCTCTTTATAATACCTCCCTACACAGTCCCTCAATCAAAGACCTGAGAATGATAATTTATGGTCTGCACCTTTGCAAAATCCTTTATAAATTTTAAAGTTCATTCAAGGGATTGAATTTGATCCTGTGAAAGGTAAGGCACACTTTATTGGACCTTCTTTAAAAAAAAAAAAGAACTCTAAAGTCCATCATTCTTTTCAGTCTCATGGGAGACATCTATTTGTTTTAGCCAGGCCAACATCCAGCACCTACCTATAAATAGGTTGCCAGTCTTCTTTCAGGGAACTATCTCTTTCCCACCTCCTTTGCCATATGATTGGATGGGCTGATCCCAACCCCCACCAACCAAACCTCTAGAAATGAGCATATGATTCATATTAACCAACTGGAGCATTCCATTTTCCAGGCCACAGACCCAGGAATGGACCAGTGACATTAGATGCTTCAAAGAGAACTGGCTACAGTCCCTTTATTAGAACCATTGGGAAAGATGGGTTGTTTTCCCAGAGGGTGCTAAATTGGTATGATGTCATCCTTGTCTCCATAAAGGAGAACATGCCCAAGAATGAAACTAAAACAAAGAAAATCAGGATTAGGAATTGAGATAGACCTTATTGGTGATGTTTAGACCTGGATTTCTCTGTGCCTGAAACACGACTGCTTGGCTTTTCAGATGCTTGAGCAGATTAGATATTCTTTTTGCCCCCTTGAAGCAATGTTTCTGTTATTTGATACTAAACTAGTTCAAGTGTCCACTTTATTGATAGCAATGAGATGTAACATTCCTGGTATTAATAAGGACAATCATGGATAGGAAGCAGACCCACTGAACTGTGATTTCCTTTTGAAATGATCTCCACGCTTGTGGTCACATGATGATTTAATAAAATGTTAGTGACTGTACAAATAAATATGCTCAAAGGAATCATGTGACCTTGTAAATCAATTCATTGCCTTCCCTTTGTTCCTCCAGTTCCTCCTCAGGTCTGGTTTTCAGAAGCTCACATTGAGATAAGTATTCATGGGCAAGGGACTGGTTTAGGCCGCGGGGAAACTGGTAACAGAAAGGAGAAAGCCAGACAGGCAAGAGGAAGGAGCCTGGCCAGGCGCAGTCTGGCAGAGTCCAGAGAGGGTGGTGCTGGCTTGGAGGGTGAGTCACAGCTCAGAGTGGTCCCCATTTGAGGCAAGGAGGTGGGGTTTTCCTACTCCTACACTTGTCATTTGCTGGCACAGTCCCCAAAGAGTACAAGTTTTATGCGCAACCAAAAGCATTCAATAGCCCAAGGGCAGACCTCTGAAAGGTTTCAGTGAACCTTTGGGACCTCAGTGAATGGTCCTCTCAAGAAACCATTGGGGGGAAAAAAAAAGAAACCATTGGGACAAAAGCACAGTGACAGAGGAGGAGATTCAAAGCTGGTTTAAAAAAAAAACAGACATGTCCGGGCAGATCCTCAGTATTACCTCACTTTCACCCCCCTTTTCCACTACCAGAGACTTCAGGCAATTTCTTAAAAAATTCATTCTTAAAGAAAAATTCATTCTTAAAAAAAAATGGAGAAAGACTATTACCCAGGCTGTCAGTCATTATTCTTAACTTTCTGCCATTAGTTTAACACCTAATCTTTATCAATACCAGGAAGACCATATTCCACACTACTGAAATTACAACTGTTGGTCAGACTTCAAACAGTAGCACTATTACAGCTCAAAGCCAGATTCTTCCATTCCTAACTCCTCTGGCTATTTAAGTCAAGAACTTTGAAGTTTGAAATCAGTTGCAGTTCCTTGGTTTCGATTCACAAATGCTCTGGGTGGCCTGAGAAGATTCGCATCTAATTTATGAACAAAGAATACGTTTTTGCTCCATCCTTCCTCAGTCTTCAATCCTTTTGTATATTTGAAAGAGCATATATTTTAGGTCTTAATACATTGTGTAGTCATGTTTCAACAAAATATGAGCATATTTTAAATCTGTAGTCCACGTCTGACAGCTGGTCAAAGGCAGAATACATAAAATACCGATGTATGTATATTTATACACACACATCCTCTTTTCCAAGGACATCAGATAAATTATAAAGTTATATAATTGCCATGTTATATGTATTTGTATCTATTGTCCATGATATCTATTTATCAGTATTTAAAATCATCCACATTCAATGAATTTTTGTCTACTGAATTATTTACCTTATTTTCTCCTTCCATCTCTCAAGGCATAAAATTTTAAGATTTGCTGTCTCCTTGACTGCCAGAAACTTTTCTAACACCTATATATATATGTAATTGCCAGAAACTTTTCTAACATCTATATATATATATATATGCCATCCACTGAAAGCCTAAGAAATTTTCTACATTTTTTTAAATATGTTAAGAACCTATGAATCATTTTACTACCAAGTTATAAAAGTCTGAAAATATGAGTGAGCTGATGAAAATCCCAAGGTTCCTTGGAGCATCTCTGATGACAGAAGTGACTGTTTCCCTCTCTTTTACCGAAGAACACATTCTTACTATTTAAGAGAAAGGTTTCAATCATTATACTCCACTGCAGAAAGAGCTAAATACAACTATGGGGTTGGGATAAGGTGAGAGAAAGAGAAATTCTTAGGTCTTCTTTTGAAAAGCATTTCTCTAGATAAGCCTTGCTTGAGTGAAAGAAGGCGAATAGACACTGTTGATCTCTGATTCCTAGAAGTAGAGAAAGGAAAGATAAATTGCAGGGGTAGGAAGTAGGTATCAAATCAGTCTCATTTTTCACTTATTATTCTTTTTCTGACTGGTTAAGCACTGGTCTTCACGAAAGTTCTGAGGGCCCTCATGATGCCAACTGGAATAAACTATATGAGAACAACTCATAATCAGTTGACCATCTGCTGTAAAACTTACAGAGGATTTTCAAGGGGATACTCTTCCAGATGAAAGAAAATCATGTTATTCCCCAAATACTAATGCCATTTTTCTCTTCCTTACTTTCTTCTTGTATTCGTGTGTGCTAAGTCACTTCAGTCGTGTCCAACTCTTTTTGACCCTATGGACCATAACCCACCAGGCTCCTCTGTCCATGGGATTCTCTAGGTAAGAACACTGGAGTGGGTTTTCATGCTCTCCTCCCAGGGGATCTTCCTGACCCGAGGAGCAAAGCTGTGTCTTTTACATCTCCTGCATTGGCGAGCAGGTTCTTTACCGTTAGCTCCACCCAGCCCTCCACCCAGCTCCAGCCCTTCCTCTTGTATGCATGTTCACAGTTCTTTAAGTCAGTATCATGGTATTATTACAAAACAAATTTGCTGTCACAACACTAGTTTCAGGTTAATCAGTGGGCATGCTCTCCTTTACTGAGACCCCCACCCCCCAAAAGAAGTTTTAATTAAAAAAAAAGTGTTGGTACTCTAGGAAACATTCATGCCTGCTCTCCTCACTTCCATGCAAAAGTCAGTTTCCCAGACCTCCTGATTCTTTTAATCCTCATTTAACTCCTTCTTAACTCCCTACCCCAGCCCCATGCCATGGAGCAAAAACCAACAGGCTCTTAAGCACTCAAGAGAAATTTTAGATGTTTTGATCACTTCTCTGGTTTTCCAAAAATAAAATATAATGTGTGCTTAGTCACTCAGTCATGTCCAGCTCTTTGCGACCCCATAGACTGCAACATGCCAGACTCCTCTGTCCATGGGGATTCTCCAGACAAGAATACTGGAGTGGGTTGCCATGTCCTCTTCCAGGGGATCTTCCCAAACCAGGGATGGAACCCAGGTCTCCCGCATTGTAGGCAGCTGTCTGAGCCGCCAGGGAAGCCCATACGTACTTATATAACCATATATACATATATCCCCTTGCTTGCTGGCCAGAGGCAAATGTCACTGGATTTACATATACTTTACTGGTGCAACCCAATGATGACTGTTCTTGTTCAATTGCTAAGTCGTGTCTGACTCTTTGTGACCCCATGGACTATAGCGTGCTGGGTTTCTCTATCCTCCACTATCTCCTGGAGTTTGCTCAATTTATGTCCATTGAGTCAGTCATGCTATCTAACCAGCTTATCCTCTGCTGCCTTCTTCTTCTTTTGCCTTCAGTCTTTCCCAGCATCAGGGTCTTTTCCAACATGGTGACTAGCAGCTTGCAATTGCATGGTGAGATTTGGGAAGCTGTTCTGAGCATGGTGCTGAATTAATTAACCCATCATGGAGGGGTCAGCATTCATTCCTCAGATTATAGGGACACACGCTCCTCACATTCAAAACTCTTGGAACCATCCTCTGATTGTTCTTGGGAGCATCCTCTGAAACCACATCCACTAGAAAAAAATTGCCAGCCAAATGGGGACAGTATGAAAACCTCAAGAAAAAAAAACACATTTAATTGACTCCTGGGTTCAACGCTGTAAGCAGGGAACTCAAGCTCTATCAGACTTCAGGATCAAATCCTACTCTGCTCTATGAGATAAAAGAACTGTGACATAAAACTATCTGGATTGACATTTATGCTACTCTCCACTGTAACAGAGTACTACTTTAGTCATAAGAATGTACTTAATTGTTGTAACTGAGCTCAGAACCTTAAGGGTTCTGCCAAGGATAAAGCCTATACTGTAAAATAAAAGATATTTTTAAAGTTTGGGGGAATGCCCATTACGACCTCCCACATTTTTACCTTAACTTATTGTTTACTTGACCAGTGAATGCCACATTTGCTACCTAGATTAGTTGAGTTAGTCTTAGAGAAAAAATAATGTCCAGTATGTTACATGAAGGGTATTGCGTGCTTGTGTATGTGTGTGTGTGTGTATTTGATTCTTAGACTCAATTTAACACATGTCCTGGTCCTTTTCTAAGTGTGTATGTGTGTGTGTGTGTGTGTGTGGTTGCTCAGTTGTTTCTGACTCTTTGTGACCCCATTACCTATAGCCTGCCAGGCTTCTCTGTCCATGGGATTTCCCAGGCAAGAATACTGGAGTGGGTTGTCATTTCTTTCTCCGGGGTATCTTCCTGACCCAGGGATCGAACCTGGGTCTGCTGCATTCCAGGCAGATTCTTTACCATCTGAGCCACCAGGGAAGCCCCCTTTCCTAAGTACCAAACTCTAAATCTATAACTATTATCCTTTCTTTTACACCAAATCTAAAATTATTATCCTTTCTTTTCTAAAAGCAACCACATCAAAACTCAACACATCATAGTTTTTGTAATTTTAAGTGCTTAACAAATGCTGAGTGATTTCATCACCAAAAGATAATGTATACAATTTTAGATTAATAACCACTAACATTCCTTAAGATCAATAGAGACAGTTGCAGGTTCTGTTTGATTAATACTTTCCTACTTTCCTTTATTCCCATGGCCTTATAAGGAATGTAATGAGGGAAAATATTTGTCAATATGCTATTTAAGTTGGAATAATATTTAGTTCCCAGCAACAATATGCAGGTCAGACCTTGATACCAAAGTACTTCTTTGTGCATCTTGGTGAATTTAAGTCAGTGATCCAATATTCCTGTGCTTAGCCAGAGAAGATTTTCTTTTCCTCCTGGTTATCTACCTTGTATCCTGAGTTTTAAGTGCTGTATCTTTTAAGTCAATTTCACATCCTGCCTTAAGGCTCTCAAACTTGTATTTCACTGATACTATAGCTCTTGTTTACTGATTTTATGTCTGACTCTTAGAATTTATGGTCTTAAAAAAGCTGCCAGTTAAGAGCCAATCAACTTTCAGCTCACTTTCAATGGAGAATCAAAAAACATTCCTAAATATAACACCTTAAAAGACAGGTGATTTTTTTTTCTTTATCTTGAATATAATTTTCTAAACATGGTGATGGAAAATTTCAGAGAACTGACACTGACTACAAAGCTCCATTATTTTTTATTACCTATTTATTAAGGGTTCATGTACATTAAAAGATTAGATGACTTCAATATTTGATTACCAGCATACTGTTAGATGCAAATTATATTGTTCTGAAAATGACTCTCCAGTGCTAAAAAGTTATGAATATTGAAACAAATGCACTGAATCTTCAGTGGCCAAAGTAGACCAATACAAATATTTTCAGTGAGTGACATTTTCATAACAAAGTAAATTTTGATTTTAAAAAATTGCACTTAAATTGGGATGCCAGCTTTAACTCCGTTCAAACATTCATAAGTATGTTTTATTAATTACGTGTGTAATTGTATTTTCCAAAGGATTTCTCCTACGCTCCATGTAGATACTCACCACCCACCGGAACTGCGTCTTTCTCACTCTTAAAAGTCTATGAAGTCTATCAACTGACTTCAGCACATTCATAACCAGACAACATAAGAACAGCACAAGTAAAATTTAGGGGACCTAGTATCTTAATACATTCTGTCCAGTCTTGACAAAATAACCAGTTGCAACAGTGCTGGCAGCAAATAAACAGAAATGGGCCATCAGTTTCTGTCATGTCTGTTATTTACTGTTTTGAACTTTCTGCTTTTGAAAGAGATTTGTCGTTAAAATCTGCTGCTTTATTTAATTAGGGTAATGGGGAAGCCTCAGAAGGGAGGAAAGCTGAATTACCCAATTATCTGAATTAAACTAATTAGCCCTACATGATAAAGGATCCCCACTGCCTCCCTCCCAACCCCCACCCCCAGCGAAATTTAAAGTCATCTCCGGTCAAATTTGGATTTTCTTTCCATCCCCAGTCCTGGTGAATGGGAATCTCATCTGCAGAAATCTAGTCCATTTTTGCAGTTAGTCTCTCTCCATCTCCCCTAGAGGGCGATCCTTCCTAATTTTAAAAGGATTTGATTCCAATGAGAGAAAGCTGAGAGCTCACCAAACTGCAGAATTGGAAAGTAATCTCTTGCAAAGACTATGATGGGAAAAAACTCACTGTGTTCACATCCCCTGTGACTCACCAAGCAGCTGAGTCTCTGTTTTTCACATGATGCTTTCTTTTTTCATTCCCTCATCCATGAAATGTTGAACCACTTTAACTATCTTGATGTAAAGAAAGAAATTACATAATCCCCTAAAAATCCCTCTTAGCTATATAAATCCTACCATCTCCATTGTTTGGTTTTGTTTCTTAGCACTAAAATAGTAAAAAAAAAAAAAAAAAAAAAAAACCTTTCTGTAGGTCAAAATATTGACACATTAGGTATCTTATCTCTTGTTTCCTCTTTCTGGGCTTTTTTTTCTTTTGTATGGTACTGTTTTTAGAAGCAGAACCAAGTCATATAGTAAATGACAAAAGTAGCCTTAGATTGTGGATTCACACAATACATAATACCTGTCCTTTATAAAGTTTCCAAAAAGACAAACAATTATCCAAGGGTCATTTTATTTCTCAGTGGCAGAGCCAGAATTTCTTCTTAGTTTTAAAATGTTTATCTGACATTTGCTTGCTAATCCACCTTCATTCTGTAATTCCACCACTAGGCTCTCTGCAAAAACAAGAACTAAGATTTTTACTGAGCACTTTCTATGTGCCAAGCCCTGCATTAGGCACTTTATCTGAATTTTATCATGTAATCCTTAGAACAACCCAAAGATACGTTATTACCCCCTTTTACAAATGAGAAACACAAAGATCAAAGACAATAAGTAACTTATCCAAATCTCTCGGTTAGTAGGTTTCACTACAATTCAAACCACTTACTGTCTACCCCAGGGTTTATTTTCTCATCTCCTACTGCCTTGTCAACCTGGGAAGACTGTCTCTGAAGCTTTCCTTCAAGGACAGTAAAGAAAACTCAAAGAAATCTCAGGAAACATAAAGAATCAATTTCCTTAAGATTCCCCCCTGGAAAAATTGACTCATACTTAGTTTAGAAAAACTAATTTTTTAGCTTAGAAAAATTCTATTTCCTGATTTCATAAGATATAGGGTAGTGTTTATGTTTAATCTAGCCAGACAGACTGGATTGAAGTTTCAACTCTTCAATGAGCTGACTCATTTTTAACAAAGGCCTGTGTGTGTGTGCTAAGTCACTTTAGTTGTGTCCGACTCTTTGCGACCTTATGGGTCATAGCCCATCAGGCTTCTCTGCCCATGGGGATTCTCCAGGAAAGAATACTGGAGTGGGTTGCCATGCCCTCCTTCAGGGATCTTCCCAACCCAGGGATCTAACCCGCGTCTCTGAAATCTCTTTCATTGGCAAGCAGTTTCTTTACCACTAATGCCAGCTGAGAAGCCCAACAAAGGCCCAGGAAATGCCAATTCTTTTTGTTTTAGGTCAAAGAAGAGAAAGGTTTGATAATGGTAATTATGAGAGGGGCTCGCCAACCTGAAAAAAAATAAACAGAAGGATAGGTTCATCATTTAAGTTGAACAGATAAGATTTTTAAAAGTCCCATGCAAACATGCCAATTTGGTTTTGGTTTCTGCTTGTTCAGTTCGGTGGTATGGCTTCCATGGGTGCATAAGGAGGTTTTTCTGGGCAAGGAAAAAAGTCTACCCAGTTTAACAGGTTATGTGCATATTTCACTCCAAATGCCAAACCCCACCCCTGCCCCTTTGAAACAAAACTGAAATGCCTTATTTCTTTAAGAATGCTTGAGATACCAATGGCGTCTGTGCAAATAAAAGGTAACAAATTGATTACACAAATCTCACTTCCTTTCTCTTAGATGTTTCACAAAATTCAGTATTTCATCTCAGTATTCTAACCCCGCCAGACACTTTACGTTGCCCTCTGTCCTCAACAACTCAATCTGAACTCCAGGGGTGACCCTGTCCTTTGGAAATAATGACCTGCATGTGCAATTCAGGGGTGCTTGCTAAGTCACCTCAGTCGTGTCTTGACTCTGCGACCCCATGGACTATAGCCCACCAGGCTCCTCTGTCCATGGGATTTTCCAGGCAAGAATACTGGGGTGGGCTGCCATGCCCTTCTCAAGGGATCCTCCCAACCCAGGGATCAAACCCCTGTCTCCTGCATCTCCTGCATTGTAGGCCAATTCTTTACCCGCCAAGCCACCTGGGAAGCCCAGGTTGCTTTATATATAACTGGTTTAACTCAGTCCATGAGTCCATGAGTCCATGAAGAAACCAATTTGCTATTGATCTACATCTACACATCTTTAACCCACTGCATGGCAGCCTTTAATTTATGCCCCTAATTTTATTTTTTTAAAGTTACCTATCACATTAATACTCACATGACTTTTTTTCACCTTATTGCAGGTGTCTCAGCCTTGTCACTATTGACATGTTGGATCCAGTAATTCTTTGTTGGGGGACTGTCCTGGGCACTGCAGGGTGTTTTGAAGAATCCCTGGCCTCTGCCGACTAGATGTAGCAGCAAACCTCTCTCTCAGTTCTAATAACCCAAAATGTCTCCAGACATTGCTAAATTATACCTGTTAAGAACCATTGATCAACTAGTATTATCCTATAACTTTAAAATAGCATTAGATTTTTGAGTTTCATTCTAAATATTAAGAGTAATTATTAAGGTGTTATTTTTACCTCAATTTTGAACTTTTCTCTGCCAGTGGATGCAGTATCCAAAACTGCATTCTCTCAGTATCCTAAACCCTTTAGTCGGCATTGTTGAGTTATGAAAACCATAACCAAATAGCTGCATGACGGTATGACAGTCCAGGTCATACTGGAAAGTGAAAGTAAACTCCAGCATGGTCCAGGCACCTGCTCTGTAGTTCAGTTTATTGTACTGGCTTATATGATCCGATCCTAGCAGTCCTCCTCTGTGTGTGTGTGTGTGTGTATATATATACGTGTGTGACGTGTGCTCAGTCATGTCTGACTCTGCAACTCCATGGACTATAGCCTACCAGGCTCCTTTGTCCATGGAATTTTCTAGGCAGGAATACTGGAGTGGGTTGCCATTCTCTTCTCCAGGGAATCTTCCCAACCCAGGGAACGAACCCACGAATCCTGCAGGTGGATTCTTTACCATTGTGTCACCCAGGAAGCCCTCCTCTTGTGTATGCTCCCCCCAAATGCCTGCATCAGGCAGGACCCACAGGAGCCTCAAAACAAAAGCAAACAGTTGCCTAACTATAAATGATGCCATAGCTATGCACGTCAGGTACAACCCGGGCCCCAGGAAGCAGTGAATTGAACAATACTGCCTCTGTCACCTGACTGCCAAGGAAGTAAAAACAACCTGTATATTCAAAGCACAGACATCTGTGGCATTGGGGCCAGCCCTACATCAGGTTCTGAAGTATGCCCAGGTCACTCGGGTCACATGCTTCATCTTTCAGCACCCTCCGTCATCACAAGTCCAACCTGTCTCCTACCCCAGGGGAGCTTCTGGGGCAGCCCCCACCTGGGTTTCCGGTACTAAAACATCTTCTCATTTAAATGTACTTTCCTGGACCCCACTTGTAGCTGATCTCCCAAACTGACCTGTAATTACCAAGATCCAAAGTACTAAACTGAAGGCTCTGAGCCAGGTCCACCCCCATGGAACATGTATCTCTTTGGTCAGCAAGGTGTTCTGTTTTGCTTCTTTAGTTTAACTGCCAACATTTATAAACCCGGAAATTTTATCTCAAAATTCCAGACTTCCAGCTTCTCTTGAGAAACTTGCCTGTGACACCACTGGCATTGAAACAGCTGCAGCTGAGCCATACGACCTGTTTAGACAGGTCGGATCACGTGTTCCTGGTCCATTCCTGAGCCTGCTCCCCTCAATTCCTGGTGTTACCTGCCCTCACCCCCCAAAGGTGTCTGAGTATGTCATCTTCTCATTTCAATCCGAGATTCACATGCCGAATCTGTAATTATTTCTGGAAAACAGGATCAGCAAGACGAATGAAAGATGTACTGAAATTGAAAACAATAACTTTTGAATGCTATTCATGCACTTTTCCTAGACATCATTTTTTCCAAACAGACAGGTAATCATGCGCCTCTTACCAAGCACCATTTTTAGGTGCTGTAGGCAAATGCCAGTCACAGTTTGAAGCACTTTACAAGAGTTCATCTAAGTCTCACAGCAGCCATTTGAAGGAGGTACCATTATTGTCCTCTAAGGGACATAAGGAAACTGATTGGTTAAGAAATGTGTTCCAATGTCAGGATCTGTGTGGCAAAGAACTTGGGTGGTCCGACTCTAGACTCCAAGCTAAGTGTGCCTTGACTTTTAACTGCCTCTCAAATGGACAGTTCTCACAATAACTCAGAAGCAATGGGTATTACTATCCCACCTTTAAAGATAAGGGAATTGGCATTCAGAGAAATTGAGGAAAGTCTTCTAAAAATAGTGTCAAAGTGCTTCAGAGAAGAGACTACTCTCTCCACCAGTTTCCATGGTCAGCCTTAAGCAGTGGTGCTGGGCCTCCACTACCATGAACCACCCAGACTGCAGGCCTTTCCCCCCCGACCCCAGACCCTAGCCAAGGGAGTGAGTAGGGGTCTGCTCTGCTCTGCTCCAGTCCCCATGCCTAGTGCAGGATCAGCACAGGCACAGGAAAGTGTCAAAGCACCGGAAGCCAAGATATGCCAAGGGAGGAGGCCACACCCCCTCGAGGGTGGGACCCACCAGGGTCCACACTAAGTCCGCTTAACTTGCCCTGCGGAGCGGTTCCTGTCCTATTGAGGTGAAGAGAAAGCTGCAGAAGTGGGATGGGAGAGTAGGGGTGGAAACTGGAACAGTTGGAGAAAAACTGAAACAAAAGTTACAGAGTTGGACAGAAAGAACAAAACTTAAAGGATTCAGGAAGTATTAACATCTCTACTCCAGTTCGACCAAATCTTTATCCTCTTCTGGGTTCTCATTGAATATCACACATACTGACTTAAATGAGCTCGTCTTGCACAACACATGGAATTGTTTCCTTTCAAAACACACAGTGGAGCTGAGAAGAGAGTCGTAGATTTCCCAGCAGACAAGTACTCAGCCAAAGCCCTGGAGTCATTCTAGATCCCTCTGTTCCTTTCACTTCCCAAGGTCTATCCGAGTTGGTCCAAGCAGCTCTTTTCCAAAACTTATCCCAAATGCATCTTGTCTCTATCTCAACTGCTAAAACCCTTGGCCAAACCCTAATCACCTCTCACCCGGATTATTGTCTTCACCTCCTCACTCTTTTTCAAGGTTCCCTTGTCATTTTCACCCCTCTGATCCACCTTCCAAATAACAGAGTAAATATCCCTACAAAACACAAATCAGATCACATCATTCCAATTAGCAAAACCCTCCATCCTAAAGTCAAATTTCTTGCCATCCTAGAAAACTCAGTCTCTCCATCTTCACCCTCTATGTTCTCTCATTTGCTCACCACTTGGAATTCTGATCGCCTTTGCTCCTCAGACATCGAATTCATTTTACTTGCATATACTCTGCCCCCAGCTCACTTTTCCTACATTTTCCCATTGCTATTGCCTCACTTCCTTCAACTTTCTTTTCTAATGTTATGCCCTTAGAGATTGCTTTCTTGACCATTTCTCTCTCTTTTAAAAATAGTTTTTGTTTATTTATTTGGCTGCGCTGAGTCTTGATTGCAGCATGCAAGATCTTTTAGTTGAGGCTTTCAAACTCTTACTGGCTGTCAGTGGGATCTAGTTCCCCAACCAGGGATCGAATCCAGTCCCCTGCATTGGGCGTGCAGACCATCAGGGAAGTCCCCTTCACCACCATTTCTAAAATAGTCATCATTCATTGTCTAGCCACCAATCCCAGCTGTCTCCATTTCCTCAGGGTACTTTGCTTTTCCTGCTATTGTTATTTTTTAGTACTTAGCCACATTCCAAAATTAACTAATGTAAGTATTTGCTTCCCTGTTTCTTTTCAGTCTCTCTTCACTAGAACATGATCTCTGAGTACAAAGACCTAGTCTGTCTTGTTTGGGGGTGTATCTTCCAAACAAAGAACCATGCCTCGCACACAGGAGTTGCTCTGTAAATATTTGTTTAATGAAAGAACAAAATTGCAAAATCACCATATTTTTAGCTTCGAAGAAATAGAGTAAGAAGATAAAGAGGAAGAGGAAGAGGAACATAGTTGAGTTTTTCAAATGCCTACAAGAGGCCAAGCACAGTGCCTCAAATGTACTAAAGTCCCTAATAAATTGTCGCTGTGTTTGTTCATCCTGTACTGATCTACACACTCGATTGAACTTCATGCACTCATGGATTCTTTCATGGATTTAAGGTAGACATTAGTGTCCCCATTATACAGAAAAGGAAGCTGAGGCTGAG
This sequence comes from Cervus canadensis, assembly GCF_019320065.1. Taxonomy (NCBI): domain Eukaryota; kingdom Metazoa; phylum Chordata; class Mammalia; order Artiodactyla; family Cervidae; genus Cervus; species Cervus canadensis. The sequence continues at coordinate 22,313,560 of NC_057409.1, forward strand.
AGGTATTAAATAAATGGGCCAAAGAGCTGGATCACTTCATGGCAACAGGTGAGGAACAATGGAAACAGTGACATACTTTATTTTCTTGGGCTCCAAAATCACTGCAGATGGTGAGTGCAGCCATGAAATTAAAAGACACTTGCTCCTTGGAAGAAAAGCTATGACCAACCTAGACAGCATATTAAAAGGCAGAGACATTATTTACCAACAAAATCTGTATAGTCAAAGCTATGGTTTTTCCACTTGCCATGTATGGATGTAAGAGTTGGACTATAAAGAAAACTGAGCACCAAAGAATTGATGCTTTTGAACTGTGGTGTTGCAGAAGACTCTTGAGAGTCCCTTGGACTGCAAGGAGATCAAACCAATCACTCCTAAAAGAAATCAGTCCTGAATATTCATTGGAAGGACTGATGCTGGAGCTGAAGCTCCAATACTTTGGCCACCTGATGGCAAGAACTGACTCATTGGAAAAGACCCTGATGCTGGGAAAGATTGAAGGTGGGAGAAGAAGGGGATGACCGGATGAGATGGTTGGGTGGCATCACTGACTCGAGGGACTTGAGTTTGAGCAACTCCAGGTTTTGGTGATAGACAGGGAAGCCTGGCATGCTGCAGTCTCTGAGATCACAAAGAGCTGAGTGACTGAACTGAACTGAAAGAGCTGGGAGGTGACAGAACTGACCCTGATGCCAGAGATGGTTTCCCTCCCACCAAGCTATGATTCTGACCACTGTCTCTGAGGTTTACTGCCATAACCTTTCATCCTTACACTTTCTCCTGTAAAAAATGAGCTGAATTAAAAAGAAGGAAATAATGCCATTTGTAGGAACCTGGATGGACCTAGTGATTGTCCTACTGAGTGAAGCAAGTCAGACAGAGAAGGAGAAATATCATATGACATCCCCCCTTATACATAACCCTTATATGTAGAATCTAAGAAGAAATGATGGGAATGAACTTACTTACAAAACAGAGAGACCCACAGACTTAGAGAATGAACTTATGGTTGCCTGTACACACTGCTATATTTAAAATGGATAACCAACACGGCCTTACTGTAAAATACATGGAACTCTTCTCAGTTATCTGGCAGCCTAGATGGCAGGGGAGTTTAGAGGAGAATGGATGTATGTTTATGAATGACTCAGTCCCTTTGCTGTTCACCTGGAAACTATCACCAACATTTAACTCCCCCAAAAAAAGTTTAAAATAAATAAATAGAAATAAAACCAAGAAATGGGCTGAAAAGAACTTGCCTCCTAAATCCTAAATGTGGCCAAGGCAAGAAAATAAAACTCAAAAATTGTTTCAACCTCTTGGAAGTAGAATGCCCTTTGATGGCTAAGCGCCCCTTGATTATCTGGCATGTCAGAACAAATTATGTCCATGTTGATAAAGTGAGGTCAACATTTGAACACCTGATGTGTCCATTCCTGCTCCTGTCCATCCAGCTTAGCCTCTGTATCTGTGGTCCCTAGTAAACCACACACTAGGATCATCATTTTTTCCATCGATTATGTCTTATCTTGCAAAGGGAACATAATGTGGTCAGACAGAATGATCACAGACACACTAATAAATTGACTTTTCCCCTTTGAAGAACCCTTTCCAGTAATCAGTTTTCTAAGGATTTGATGCTCAATTTTTTATTTTATAAAAATAGCATGCTGAGAATGAAAAACGGTATTTGTTGTTGTCGTTATTATTCAGTCACCAAGCTGTGTCCAGTTCTTCATGACCCCATGGACTTCAGCAAGCCAGGCTTCCCTGTACTTCACAATCTCCCAGAGTTTGCTCAAACTCACGTCCATTGAGCTGGTGATGCCATCCAACCATCTCATCCTCTGTCACCCCTTTCTCCTCTTGTCTTCAGTCTTTCCCAGCATCAAGGTCTTTTCCAATGAGTCTGCTCTTCGAATCAGGTGGCCAAAGTATTGGAGTTTCAGATTCAGCATCAGTCCTTCCAATGAATATTCAGGGTAGATTTCCTTTAGGATTGACTGTTTTGATCCTGCTGTTCAAAGGACTCTCATGGATCCGCTTCATGGATCACTGCCTTGTTGTGGCAAAGGGGCTTGCATAACTCAATGAAGCTACAAGCCATGCCATGCAGGGGCACCCAAGACAGATGGGTCATAGTGGAGAGTTCTGACAAAACGTGAGCCACTGGAGGAGGGAATGGCAAACCACTCCAGTATATTTGCTGTGAAAACCCCATGAACTGTATAAAAAAGAAAATGGTACAAGCATCCTGAAAAACAGTTACACAATTTCTTTTAAAAAACTAACTATATACTATGACTTAGCAATTGTATTTATCCCAGAGAAGTGAAAATATATGTGCACACAAACCACGACACAATTGTTCATAGCAAACTGTAATGGAAATAACCAGCAGACTGTGGTACCTTCATGCCAGGGAATTGTGCTTAGTAATACAAAGGAATGAACTAACTGCTCATACATACAACTTGAGTGAATCTCAGGGGTATTATGTTGAGCAGCAAAAAGCCAGCCTCTAAAGGTCACATACTATAGAATTCCACTTATGTAATCACCTCAAAATGACGCACTTACAGAAGTGGAAAACAGATTAGTGGTTGCAAAGGTATGGTCGTGGTGGGGGAGGGTCGGGTAGCAAGAGAAAACTCGCTGAGATGTTGGAATAGGTCCGTATCTGGGTGGTAGTGGTGGCTACACACATCTGCGCTGTGCTGTAGCTGCTAATTGCATTCGACTCTTTGCAACCCCATGGACTGTAGCCCAGGCTCCTCTGTTCATGGGGATTCTCCAGGTGAGAATACTAGAGTGGGCTGCCATGCCCTCTCCTCCAGATCTTCCCAAGCCAGGGATTGAACCCAGGTCTCCTTCGTTGCAGGTGGATTCTTTACTATCTGAGCCACCAGGGAAGCCCAAGAATACTGGAGTGGGTAGCCTATCCCTTCTCCAGGGGATCTTCCCAACCGAGAAATCAAACCAGGGTCTCTTGCACGGCAGGCAGATTCTCTACACAGGTCTTAGATTTACATAGAACTATGCGCACACGTGGTACCAGTGTCTGTCCTAGCGAGTGTTTCTCACTTGATGCCATAGTGCTTTGTACACATACAGAAAACACTTCTCTCTAAAATCAGACATTCTAATAGAAACAACAGAGATAAACTGCTTGTATAAATTGCAACATTTGATAAATGTTCTTGGGATAGTCCCAGGAAATGCTTTTGCATTCCAAGTCAATCCAAATCAGAGCACTATAATACATAGGTAGATATAAAGATAAACAAGTTTGACTGTTTGAAACCTCAAGAGAGTCCCTGGTGAAATCTGAAACTGGCCCCCAGAAAGGGAAATCGAGGAGAGAGAAGAAAAGGGTCAACTTCTCCAGGCTGGTAGGTGGCTTTGAAATAAGCAAGGGACTTACGAAAGAGGTTTGTCTTGGGTGACTGCTGTGAGTCGATCTTTTCACCCGCCCACCAGAATATTGAGTTTATGTAGAGACCTTACTACCTGGGTTCAGTCACATATTCAGAACAGATGGTCCCAATAGTATTCTCTCATGCTGATGACCTTGAAAATCCCCCCGCCCCCTGCTCTGGGAACAGTGGTCAAAGTGTACATTCCAATGACAGGGGAATGTACCAACCTGTGTACAAGCCTCTACTTGCCGGGGGTTCAGCCTGCAAGTCAAGCAGTGGTCACGTTCTCTCCATTTCTTCCAGCACCTTCAACTACTGGTTTCAGCAGTTCTAGAAGCGATGATTGAAAATACATTTGTTCTAGGTTGGTGTTTTCCTATGTGTTTTCCCTCCTTAAACGAAGTCAGCTCAGCCTCAATGTCTATTTCCTTCTGTGGTTTTGTCTGCCATGGCAAAAGCCCGGGCAGGTGATGTAAATATGTGAGTCAAATAGGACGTAGTGTGACTTACAGCGAACCAAAGAGCATGCCCCACCTCAAATCATTCAAATTCAAATATTATAAAAAGAGAGGAAAACCACACACATTGGGCCAGCTCCACAAACGTGCAACCTCTGAGCAGTTACCGCTCCCCTCGGTAAACAACTTGCAGGTGCATAGTCACTGAGGTGGGGCCAGGCTTGTTTGTTTTCTTTTGAATCAGGATGAGGAGGCAGCCATAAGGAGGAAGTGCTGAATTTTTTAGCCACGAAATAGTGAGGGTGCCTCCCAGAGCCACCCACCTGTGGAACTGTTTACTTCATAAAGAGGGTGGCAGGGAACATCAAGATACCACTGATGAAAGGACTCCGGCTAAAGCTCTAAAAACCAGCAGTCGTATGCTGGGACACTGGAGTGCAAAAGGTTGCTACAAAGCATTGGTGAATATTCTGTTCCCTCCCACTCACAGTAATCCAAAACCAGTCATCTGTAACATTTATGTTGTTATGGATAAATGGTGAGAAAAGCAGAAGAAAACTTGCGTTGACAGTCCCTAAGATCTGTGGCCCGTTGCTTTCTGTCAAGTTGCTGTGGACCCCTATAATTTCAAATCCCAATAACCACAAAATCTGTGATTTTGTGATTTCACGTGCCCATCCCCCTGGTCTTCAAACAAAGTTATCCTAAATCTTTTAACGCAGGCTGGAAATCTGGAAGCTGCCATTGTGTGAAATTCAGAAGCTCATCTGATTCAGGATCCAAATGGTTCATGGAAGAAAAAAAATGTAGCACTGATGCCTGTTTACTGCTAAATGTTATTCAAATGCTTGACATCTGGTCTATTACAAAATCCTATGTAATTTGAGGTCCTGATTATGTGATTGTATCTTCCTCTGTTTCCTTTGGACCAGGATGCTTTTGTAAATGCCTCCCTTTTTAATTTCAGAAAAACCAGGGATTATTTGGACTTTTTTTTAAACTACAGGACAAATATAGATCAGATTTGCCACCTTTCTGGGTTCTCTTTTATCAGTTTATCTATTCATCAGTGTTTATTGAGCTGTTACTATGTAATAGCAACCATGATAGATGCCAGATATAAAACAATGAGTAAAAGATGGTACTTATCCTCAGCAAAATCCTGCAGAAAGAAATAGAGTAGGTGGACATTGCCAGTTGTCTATCTAGCAGACTTTCCCTTAGGCTTTCCAAACATAACTCTGACTGAAGGGTAAATTCATTTCTCTCATCAGTGATTATGCAGGTGAAAATTCTCGCCAATGATTTATGAGAAGAGGTATGCTGGGGGGCCGCCACCATGGTCTTCAGAAGAAACTTCTGGAAGCTTCTGCCTTACTCTGATGTTACTGTTCACGGGTCATGTGTCTGGAACTGCTGCATCCAGTACAGTATGAGAATGAGGGTGAAGCCGATCCATAGAGAGGTGCAGAGCTGAGACAGTCAGCAAAACAGAGCCAGTAGATAAAGACAATTAAAAATGTGTCCTATGTCTGGGCTTCCCCTTATGGGAACCAGTGAGTTTCTTTGTCACTGAAGCCAATATGAGTTGGGTTTCCTCATATCTGTAAAGAAAATAGTTTGTTACCCCTTTACCAAGATCCCTTCCCATGAGAAGATCCAAGTACACACCATCTTTTTTTCAATAATGAGAGTGACATGTGATGTCATGAACTACTGTGGATGTACTTCTTCTAACTGGGCTTCTACTTCTCAGGAAAGATACTTGAGGTTACCAGGCACTTTCTCCTCTCTCTTTGCCCTTGTATTTACAATCTCCCTTCACTTATTCCCAGTTAATTTAACCTAAACTACAACATGAGAAACACAACAGGAAGGTTTCTTAAACTATGACTGTTTCTGTAGGTTTATTTTTGGTTATAAAAATTATTTTCAATGGATATATACTTACCGTTAGAAAATTAGATATTTACAGTTAGAAAATTCACAATTAGTCAATTAAAAAGTGGAACTTGAACTCAAGTTTTCTGACTGCCAGCTTAGTGCCTTTAAAAATAATGTTCTTGTGAAAACCTTGACCCTCCTGAAGAACATGACTGACAAAGGGTCTTGTATGAGGAGTTACTCTGAGAAATGCCAGTGACACAGACTCTGTCACTCATTAACTTAGATTATCATTATTTTAGACTATAAAGAAACTATTATTTCAGTTTTAACACAATAATCACAAATAGTTTAAGGGCAACACCCACATGACTTCTCCCTGCCCCACATGGCTCAGTCCAGGGTAATAAGGTCTGAAGTATCCCAGGGCTTACCTTCTACAGAAACAGGAGTCAATAGAGGGCAGTAGCTTGGAGCAAATCCCATCATCCCTGGAGGCTCAGCATCAACAGGGGTCAAAGGGAAGCATCCTGCTCTGACTTCCTCACCTCCAACAGGGTCAGAAGGGAGCCCCAGATCATTCACTTTGCCCAGCCCCTAACATTCAAAGCCTAACCACCTCCACTTTGAATCCCCTAGGATGAATCCCATTATGCCCCATATATACATGTCAATCACCCTAAGGAGGCCCAGATTCTCAGGTCATCTGGAATCTTCCTCACTCTAACCCTCACAGAGCTCTGCACGGCCCCTGTTGAGTCCCAGCTTCTACTTTCCCAAACTCTTTCCCATACTGCCCTCGGCAAATCCCAGTCCATCCTTTATAACACCTATATCCACAAGCTGTCTCTGAATGGTCCCTCCTTTTTCTTACTCCAACTATAACCTGGCTCTTCCCTGAGGATGCTGTTTCCCCTGCAGCCCCTTGGCCAATGGACCTCTTTTCTCCCAAGGCCCTTGTATTACCTGGTTATGGAATAAGTATCTCAAAGCTAACATACACAAAACAGCTCCTGATCTTCCTCCACAGAACTCCACTACAGACTTCCTTATTGGACTGACTGATGGCATCTCCACCTTCCAGTTGTTCTGGTCCAAAACCTTAGTGACATCCTTGATTCCCTGTTCTGTCACACTTCACATTCAATCTGTAGGGAGATTCATTGGCTCTCCTCTGAAAATAGTACATCCAGAATGCAAACTCTTCTCTCTATCCCTGGTGATCCACACCATCCTTTACCTAGATTACTAAGACAGCATCTTTCAAAGTGTCACTGCTTCCATCTGAGTCTACTCCACCTTGCTGGCGTCCATTCTCAAGGCAACAGCCATAGCAATCCCTTAAATATGTAAGTCAGAGGATGCCACCACCTCTGGGCAGGAAACCTAGCAAACGCACCCTGTTTAGAATGGAGTGTACAAACCAACGTCCTCGTGGTGGCCTACTAGGCCCCATAGGACCTCGTCCCTTGGCCCATCAGGTCTCTTCTGCTCTCCCAGAATTACTCTGTTCTACACATTCTTTGGGCTTCCCTGGTGGCTCAGATGGAAAAGAATCTGCCTGCAATGCAGGAGACCTGAGTTTGATCCCTGGGTCAGGAAGATCCCCTGGAGAAGGGAATGACAACCCACTCCAGTATTCTTGCCTGGGGAACTCCATGGACAAAGAAGCCTGGTGGGCTACAGTTCATGGGGTTGCAAAGAGTCATCATGACTGAGCAACTAACACACACCCACACCCACACACATTCTTCACTCTCCAATGCTCCCAGGAGGAACTGACAAGTACTGTCTCTCTTAGGACTTTGAACTGTTTCTTCTCCTTGAAACACTGTTTTTCCTGATATGCCCCAACACCATCCCAGCATTCCTGCTCCCCATACCCTGCTCTATGCTTTCTCCTAGCTCTCATCCCTTCTATTAACTAAATAATTTTCTTATGTATCACATTTCTGTACCCCCAATAACCTGAGAATATAATGGTGGGAGCTGGAATCTTTGCTTGTTTGGTTCACTGAGGTGTCCCAAGTGCCTACTTAGAGCGTAGGACTGGCTCCTGATCATCTGCCACAAACCTGCTTCACAATGAACACCTCTACCCCCATCTCAGTTAAGGCAACATCATCCTTGCAGCGGCCCAAGTCAAAAATATTGAGGGCATCCTTAAATCTTTTACCTATTAACACCCACATCTGATCAGACAGGAAGTCTTTTGTGCTCCACCTTTAATATAATTACTTGTTAATTTCATGTTGCAAGGACTGATTGATCCTTGTGCAACTGGTTAATATGTCCCAATAATAGAAAACTATGACGGAATCTCAATAGATTTGATCCTTTTACATATCTCACACACTGATACCTACCAAATACATACATAGGTATGGGTAGTCCTTCTAAACATCACTTTTGATTCTAATTTTGTCTGGCTTGACATCTACAAGGTATAGACTGCATTAACTCCCTAAGTGCAGGAAGCATGCGCAAGAGACTTTCTAAACCTTGTAGGTCCAATTTAGTCCTTCTAGCTATGAAAGCTCAGTAAGTATTAGTTGATGGTAAGACAAATGTAAGTTCACAATCTTCAAACCATGGAGTTCTCAAGATCCTATTTGAAAGTCGATCTAATCCAATGAATTTTTACTGCATGACTGTACTAGAAATTTTACTGGATGCTGGAAAGATCAAAACACATAACTCTCAAGATGCACACTGTCTGATAAAGAACACAGTCACTTAAACAAATAATTTCAATACAATGTGATAAACAAAATATGAACATGGATACAAGGTGAGAGGAGTTAACCCCGAAAACCCAGGGAAAGGCAAGAGCATGTCAGAATTTATCAGGAATACAGTGTGGGGGAAAAAACATTCCAGGCATGGAAAAACTGAACAGAACTTTCTTGCTTGTTGTTAAGCTCTCTTCTTCATTATTAGGGATGCTGCTTTTGGGCGTGGGAGTGCAGATGGGGAAGGGGATTCAATTCACAGACCAGAACACACACACATTAGGTAGGAAGCTTGAATTAAACTGTTTTCAAAGTCCCCTGCAAAACTTTTATACATAATTACTCAAATGATCAAAAAAGTACTCTATTAATTGATTCAAGTTTTGACTCAATATTTTTGGCAAGGTTTGCATGAATAATACTATTTTATGTGGCTGAGGCCAGAACTGAAGTATTAATAGACTGTTTTAAGATTTAAATGTAGTCATAAACATGTCTCCAAGATAAGATGCATGATAATTAGGAGAAAAAAAAATAATCTGGGGCTGTTTCTTTCTGTGAACCATCAGAACCGCAAACAGCTACAATCTGTCTTTGCATTTTCCTTGAAAGTAAAATTGAGAAACAACAAAGAATAAAATTGCCAGTACCTATACCACAGTCTGAGAATAATTCTGTTTTAATTCCGTTTTGAGAAATTTTGACCACTTGCTATGGAAATATTTTCTTCTGGAATCTGTAAATTAAGCCATTGCTTTTCCAATAGTCATGGGTAAATACATTCACATCTTCACAAAACTAAAAATAAACAACAAATTTCATCTTTCTTTGAAAACAGCATGCTTCTTTTAACATTCCTTAAGTTATTCTTGGGCTTCCCAGGTGACACTAGTGTTAAAGAACCTGCCTGTCAATGCAGGAGACTTAAGAAATGCAGGTTCAATGCATTTGAGTGAGTCCTAACGAAGTAGATTAAACTAGAGCCTCTTATACAAAGTGAAGCGAGCCAGAAGAGAAAAACAACTATCATATACTAATGCATATATACGGAATCTAGAAAGATGGTACTGGTGAACCTATTTGCATAGCAGCAATGGAGACACAGACAATGAGAACAGACTCACAGACACGGTTGAGGGGGTGGGGAAAAGAAGGTGGGATGTATGGAGACAGTGATATGGAAACATATATTACCATATGTAAACAAACAGCCAGTGAGAATTTGCCGTATGACTCAGGGAACTCAAAGTGGGGCTCGGTAACAACCTAAAGAGGTGGGGCGGGGAGGGCGGTGGGAGAGATGTTCAAATGGGAGGGGCATGGGTAAACCTATGGCTGATTCATGTTGATGTTTGGTAGAAATCAACACAATACTGTAAAACAATTATCCTTCAATTAAAAATAAATAACTTAAAAAAAAAAAAAAAGAGAGATGTTGGTTTGATCCCTCAGTCAGGAAGATCCCCTGGAAGAGGAAATGGCAACCCACTCCAGTGCTCTTGCCTGGAGAATCCAATGGACATAGGAGCCTGCTGAGCTATAGTCCATGGCTCTGCAAAGAGTCAGACACAACTGAAATGACTTAGCAGCAGAAGCAGCAGCAATCTACTCTTAAAAATATAACTGGATTGTAATGCTGACATTAGCACATACTAGCCAGTTTTATCTGACAGCCTGTTTTCCTAACTGAAAAGGGGAAATAGCAAAACTTACCTCATCTCACATACTATTTGTGAGACCCAAATCAAAATCTGAAATTGTATTATAAACACTAAAACATCACAAATGAACAAAAACATATATGAATGGTCACAGGAGCATTATTTGTAATATCCAAAAAGCGGAAATAACTAAGTCAAATGGCCAACACTGATGAATGGATAAACAGAATGTAGCACAGCCACACCATGGAATATTATTCAGCTATAAATGGAATGAAGTACAGATCTTCCTTGACTTATAACAGAGTTACATACCAATAAAGCCATATCATAAAATATATTTAATAATACACCTAACCTACCAAAGATTATAGCTTAGCCTAGCCCACTTTAAACATGCTCAGAACACTTACATTAGCCTATAGCTGGGCAAAATCATTTAACACAAAGCCTATTTTATAAATGAAATGCTGAATATCTCATGTAATGTATTGAATACAATACTGAAAGTGAAAAACAGAATGGTTTTAAGTATATCAGCTGTTTATCCTCATGACTGCGTGGCTGACTGGAAGTTAAGTCATTGTCACAACTCAGCATGAGAGTGCATCATACCATGTATTACTAACCCAAGATCAAAATTCAAAATTTGAAATATGGTTTCTACTGAAAGTGTACTGCTTTTGCACTACCATAAAGTTGCAAAATCATCAGTGAAACCACCATAGGTCAGGGATCACCTGTAACGATACATGTGTTAAAACTTGCATGAACCTTGGAAACATTATACTAGTGATAGTAGCCAGATACATTTACAAGATTTATATGACTCCATTTATATGACACTTCCAAAGTAGGCAAATCCATAAAAACAGAATGCAGATTAGCGGTCGCAGAGCTGAGGAGAAAGATGACTAGGGACTCACTTTGAATGGGGGTGGGGGAGGAAGGGAAAGAGAAAATGTTTTGACATTAGGTCATGGTGACGGCTGCCCAGCTCTATAAATACAGTAGAAACCACTGAACTGTACACTTCAAAAGGGTGAGTTTTTGGTACATGAATTATGTATCAATTTTAAAAATTATACAATACACATATATAAATATAAATATTTAATTATTACTTTCATCAATTAGGAGTCTGTTTCGATTAGAGTTCCCTTCTCTGAGAATATGCTATGGTTCCTTTTGTCCTCCCTCAAAATCTCACTCAACTTAGAGCTGTCTTCCCAGCTCTTGGACAGTAACAGAGAAAGTAATTGGTATTTCAAAGAAAGCGGGAGTTGGGAAAAAGGACTGGCGTTCACAAGCATGACCATATACAAGAAGGGCTTTCAGGGGCTAGATACAGTGTGACGCGACTTTTCACTCAAAGTTGCACTTAGTGCTTATTTTGAGCCAATAATTTCACCTGGGTAAAAACGTGTATATCTGTGTGTGTAAAGAAAAAATATGAGGATACAACACAATCTGATCAGGGCTATTCTCTTCCTGCCATTAAAGTTCACCAAGTTCTTACAATTTACCGTATTTTTGAAGAACTTTTTCTTAATTTCTAGAAATTTTGAATAACCATATTTGAATATAATTTGATATTATATAATTACCCAAATGTGGCATAATATTTATTTTCTACCCATAAACTATTTAATTTGGTCATTTTTCTTATGAACAATTAGGGACTCTGTATCACACCCCCAAAAAATGTATTCAGTAAAATCACAGCATGAATTTCATACAGAATTAATTGTTGTTATATTAATCACTTTTTACCACCAAAAGGGCTAGCATGGAGCAATGAAAACAAAAAGAATCTTTAAAAATAGCTTCTGTGAGAATATAAATAGTAAAAACAGGTTAAACAGTGACTTACATAAAATGCTCTCCTTTTCATTGTTTTTAGTACATGATCATGAAAAGAAGAGGAAGTGAAGCGCTGTAATAGCAGCTATCTCTGGGTAGGTGGATGGTGGGTGGTCTTAACCTTTTCCTACATATCTGACTGTAATAAAAGAGGATGTGGCCAAAATGGCGGAGTAGGAACTCTGAACTCACCTGCTCCCACGGACACACCAAAATTACAACTATTTACGGAGCACTTATCTTGGAGAATATCTTGGAGAATATTTGAGAATATCTTGGAGAAGGAAATGGCAACCCACTCCAGTACTCTTGCCTGGAAAATTCCATGGACGGAGGAGCCTGGGAGGCTGCAGTCCATGGGGTAGTAAAGAGTTGGACACGACTAAGCGACTTCACTTTTCACTTTCTTTATCTTTGAGAAAAACCTGAAGAGTAGTAGAAAAGAATTTTCACAACTAAAGACAGAAAGAAGGAATCACAACATGACAGGTAGGCGGGTCAGACATGATATAGTCAGGACCCACAGCCCTGGGCCAATGACTCACAAACAGGAGGGGATCACAGTCGTAGGAGTCCTCCCCCAAGAGCTAGGGGCCCAAGCCCCTCATCAGGCTCCCCAGCCTCAGGGATCTCTACTGGGAAGGTGAACCCCCAGAAGTCTGGCTTTGAAGACTGTCAGGGCTCGTGTTTGGGAGAGTTGGAGGGCTACAGGAGACAGCAACTTCACTCCTAAAGGGGCACACAAAACCTCACGTGCTCCGAGTCCAAGCAGAGACGGTAATCTGAAAAGAGCCTGAGCTAGAACAACCTGGAGAGCCTCCTGGAGAGACAGAAGGCATCTGGGACTCCCCTGGAGACGGAGACCCTGGAGGCAGCCATCTTGGGCGCTTGTTCCAGTACAGCCACAGCAGTACCGGCAGACGCCATTTTGGAACACTCCCTGTAACCCATTAGCACTGGAGACCCAGCCCCAGCTTCTAGCTGGCTGGCATCAGCCTCCAGGTCCCCCAGCCACACAAGCGGACCCTCAGAGAACTGGCGCCACCCACCAGTGGATAAAAGAAGCTCAGCGTCCCCATGGCCTCACAGCCCATTGCTAAAGAAGCCCATCCACCTTGCAGCAGGCCCGTAGCCACCTCAAGAGACAGGACTTCACAGCCAACCAGGCCCAGGGTTCAGCCCCACCTACTGATACGCCCACAGTAGTCAGCCCCTGCACAACAGAAGAGTGCATCCAGTCTTCACAAGGGGCACTCTAGAGCATATAGCTCCTGCGACCAGAAAGGAGTGTGCTGCTGGGCTGGTACATAGGCTGACTCCTACATAGGGCCAATTCTCCAGGATAGGGAAATGCACCCAGATTACCTAACGCATAGATGTAAGTACAGACAACTGGGCAAAATGAGATGACAGAACATGTCCCTACTGAAGGAGCAAGACCAAATCTCAGGAAAAGAACTAAATGAAGAGGCCATAAGAAATCGATCCAATATGGGTTAAACTGGGAGGTTGGGATATATACACACTATTGTGTATAAAATGGGCTTCCCTACTGGTGTGATGGTAAAGCATCCACCTGCAATGCAAGAGGCTCGAGTTCGATCCCTCTGTGAGGAAGATCCCCTGAAGAAAGGAATGTCAATCCACTCCAGTATTCCTGGAAAATCCCATGGACAGAGGGGCCTAGTGGGCCACAGATCATGGGGTCCCAAAGGAATCCGACACAACTTAGCAACTAAACATCAATATATAAAAGAGAAAACTAGTAAGGACCTACTGTATAGCACAGGGAACTCAGTACTTTGCAGTGGTGTATATGAGAAAAGAACGGAGAAAAGAATGGACATAAGGGTATGTAAACTGAATCACTTTGCTATACACTTGAAACTAACACAACATTGTAAATCAACTATGCTCCAATAAAAATTTTAAAAAGTAATAATTACCTGGCCATAAAAATTTATTCACTAGCATGATAAGAAATAAAATAACTTTTATTAAAAAAAAATTTACTCAATAAAGAATAGTATAGCAGGGCTGAAAGGGTTTAGATACACTTTCGATTTATTTTACTATTAATAGAAACATTACTGAGAAATCGACCTATTTTTCTTATTTTTTTCTTATTTGGTAATACATAATCTTGGGCTTCCCTCATAGGTCAGTTGGTAAAGAATTGGCCTGCAATGTAGGAGACCCCAGTTCAGTTCCTGGGTCAGGAAGATCCACTGGAGAAGGGATAGGCTACCCACTCCAGTATTCTTGGGCTTCCTTTGTGGCTCAGCTGGTAAAGAATCTGCCTGCAATTCAGGAGACCTGGGTTCGATCCCTGAGTTGGGAAGATTCCCTGGAGAAGGGAACGGCTACCCACTCTGGTATTCTTGCCTGGAATAGCCCATGGGGTTGCAAAGAGTCAGACACGACTGAGTGACTTTCACTTTACTTTACTTCATACGTATAAATTAAGCTGAATTTTGTCATATAAAATAGCAGCTAGTGTTTACTGTTTCCTTCCATCTGGTATATATAGATTTAGTATGAAGTGTGTATAAAGGTTTCCTAATAAGTAAACAGATTTGCTAAGCCATAGGAAGAGACTAATTTATAGCACATTTCCTTCCAGCCATGACATATAACTGCAACCACAGCCAACAATACATGCCGTGTTGCAGGTGAGTTGTAGATAAAAATGCCAGGCAAGCAGTCTTTGGGATACATGTGCCAGGACTGGGAATTGCTTTTTGTTCAATTCAATTGCAATTGACAAAGGAAGGTTCTTAATAAAATCTCAGAATTCTGAGACATTCCTGGTAATGGGTTAGAGAAACATAAGGATATTATCAAAAGGGGTTTTTCTTATCACTTATGAGGGAAGCCAAAGTGAAAATGTTAGTCCCTCTGTCGTGTCTGACTCTTCGTGACCCCCATGGACTGTGGCCCACCAGGCTCCCTTGTCCATGGGATTGTCCATACAAGAATACTGGACTGGGTTTCCATTCCCTTCTCCAGGGGATCTTCCCAAAACAGGGTTCAACCCTGGGTCTCCTGCATTGCAGGCAGATTCTCTGCTGTCTGAGCCATCAAGGAAGCTCCATACCTGGGAAACTGGAAATCTGAGGAGAGGGAGATTAAGACCTGAATTTTTGCTTTCAAAAAATTGGTAATAAAGTCTAATGGAAACATGTGGACAGTGAATACACATGCAAATAAGTGAACAGTGGAGATTTTAACATAGCAATACTTTCCTCTATACATAGATTTCTTTTTTTTTTTTTTTTTAGTTGGAGGCTAATTACTTCACAACATTTCAGTGGGTTTTGTCATACATTGATATGAATCAGCCATAGAGTTACACGCATTCCCCATCCCGATCCCCCCTCTCACCTCCCTCTTGACCCGATTCCTCTGGGTCTTCCCAGTACACCAGGCCCGAGCACTTGTCTCATGCATCCCACCTGGGCTGGTGATCTGTTTCACCCTAGATAATATACACGCTGTTCTTTCGAAACATCCCACCCTCACCTTCTCCCACAGAGTTCAAAAGTCTGTTCTGTACTTCTGTGTCTCTTTTTCTGTTTTGCATATTGGGTTATCGTTACCATCTTTCTAAATTCCATATATATGTGTTAGTATGCTGTAATGTTCTTTATCTTTCTGGCTTACTTCACTCTGTATAAGGGGCTCCAGTTTCATCCATCTCATTAGAACTGATTCAAATGAATTCTTTTTAACGGCTGAGTAATATTCCATGGTGTATATGTACCACAGCTTCCTTATCCATTCATCTGCTGATGGGCATCTAGGTTGCTTCCATGTCCTGGCTATTATAAACAGTGCTGCGATGAACATTGGGGTGCATGTGTCTCTTTCAGATCTGGTTTCCTCGTGTGTATGCCCAGAAGTGGGATTGCTGGGTCATATGGCAGTTCTATTTCCAGTTTTTTAAGGAATCTCCACACTGTTCTCCATAGTGGCTGTACTAGTTTGCATTCCCACCAACAGTGTAAGAGGGTTCCCTTTTCTCCACACCCTCTCCAGCATTTATTGCTTGTAGACTTTTTGATAGCAGCCATCCTGACTGGCGTGTAATGGTACCTCATTGTGGTTTTGATTTGCATTTCTCTAATAATGAGTGATGTTGAGCATCTTTTCATGTGTTTGTTAGCCATCTGTATGTCTTCTTTGGAGAAATGTCTGTTTAGTTCTTTGGCCCATTTTTTGATTGGGTCATTTATTTTTCTGGAATTGAGCTGCAGGAGTTGCTTGTATATTTTTGAGATTAATCCTTTGTCTGTTTCTTCATTTGCTATTATTTTCTCCCAATCTGAGGGCTGTCTTTTCACCTTACTTATAGTTTCCTTTGTAGTGCAAAAGCTTTTAAGTTTCATTAGGTCCCATTTGTTTATTTTTGCTTTTATTTCCAATATTCTGGAGGTGGGTCATAGAGGATCTTGGCTGTGATTTATGTCGGAGAGTGTTTTGCCTATGTTCTCCTCTAGGAGTTTTATAGTTTCTGGTCTTACATTTAGATCTTTAATCCATTTTGAGTTTATTTTTGTGTATGGTGTTAGAAAGTGTTCTAGTTTCATTCTTTTACAAGTGGTTGACCAGTTTTCCCAGCACCACTTGTTAAAGAGGTTGTCTTTTTTCCATTGTATATCCTTGCCTCCTTTGTCAAAGATAAGGTGTCCATAGGTTCGTGGATTTATCTCTGGGCTTTCTATTCTGTTCCATTGATCTATATTTCTGTCTTTGTGCCAGTACCATACTGTCTTGATGACTGTGGCTTTGTAGTAGAGTCTGAAGTCAGGCAGGTTGATTCCTCCCGTTCCATTCTTCTTTCTCAAGATTACTTTGGCTATTCGAGGTTTTTTGTATTTCCATACAAATTGTGAAATTCTTTGGTCTAGTTCTGTGAAAAATACCGTTGGTAGCTTGATAGGGATTGCATTGAATCTATAGATTGCTTTGGGTAGAATAGCCATTTTGACAATATTGATTCTTCCAATCCATGAACACGGTATGTTTCTCCATCTGTTTGTGTCCTCTTTGATTTCTTTCATCAGTGTTTTATAGTTTTCTATGTATAGGTCTTTTGTTTCTTTAGGTAGATATACTCCTAAGTATTTTATTCTTTTTGTTGCAATGGTGAATGGTATTGTTTCCTTAATTTCTCTTTCTGTTTTTTCATTGTTAGTATATAGGAATGCAAGGGATTTCTGTGTGTTAATTTTATATCCTGCAACTTTACTATATTCATTGATTAGCTCTAGTAATTTTCTGGTAGAGTCTTTAGGGTTTTCTATGTAGAGGATCATGTCATCTGCAAACAGTGAGAGTTTCACTTCTTCTTTTCCTATCTGGATTCTTTTTACTTCTTTTTCTGCTCTGATTGCTGTGGCCAAAACTTCCAACACTATGTTGAACAGTAGTGGTGAGAGTGGGCACCCTTGTCTTGTTCCTGATTTCAGGGGAAATGCTTTCAATTTTTCACCATTGAGGGTGATGCTTGCTGTGGGTTTGTCATATATAGCTTTTATTATGTTGAGGTATGTTCCTTCTATTCCTGCTTTTTGGAGAGTTTTAATCATAAATGAGTGTTGAATTTTGTCAAAGGCTTTCTCTGCATCTATTGAGATAATCATATGGTTTTTATCTTTCAATTTGTTAATGTGGTGTATTACATTGATTGATTTGCAGGTATTAAAGAATCCTTGCATTCCTGGGATAAAGCCCACTTGGTCATGGTGTATGATTTTTTTTAATATGTTGTTGGATTCTGTTTGCTAGAATTTTGTTAAGGATTTTTGCATCTATGTTCATCAGTGATATTGGCCTGTAGTTTTCTTTTTTTGTGGCATCTTTGTCTGGTTTTGGAATTAGGGTGATGGTGGCCTCATAGAATGAGTTTGGAAGTTACCTTCTTCTGCAATTTTCTGGAAGAGTTTGAGTAAGATAGGTGTTAGCTCTTCTCTAAATTTTTGGTAGAATTCAGCTGTGAAGCCATCTGGTCCTGGGCTTTTTGTTTGCTGGAAGATTTTTGATTACAGTTTCGATTTCCTTGCTTGTGATGGGTCTGTTAAGATCTTCTATTTCTTCCTGGTTCAGTTTTGGAAAGTTATACTTTTCTAAGAATTTGTCCATTTCATCCAAGTTGTCCATTTTATTGGCATAGAGCTGCTGGTAGTAGTCTCTTATGATCCTTTGTATTTCAGTGTTGTCTGTTGTGATCTCTCCATTTTCATTTCTAATTTTGTTAATTTGGTTCTTCTCTCTTTGTTTTTAATGAGTCTTGCTAATGGTTTGTCAATTTTGTTTATTTTTTCAAAAAACCAGCTTTTAGCTTTGTTGATTTTTGCTATGGTCTCTTTAGTTTCTTTTGCATTTATTTCTGCCCTAATTTTTAAGATTTCTTTCCTTCTGCTAACCCTGGGGTTCTTCATTTCTTCCTTCTCTAATTGCTTTAGGTGTAGAGTTAGGTTATTTATTTGGCTTTTTTCTTGTTTCTTGATGTAAGCCTGTAATGCTATGAACCTTCCCCTTAGCACTGCTTTTACAGTGTCCCATAGGTTTTGGGTTGTTGTGTTTTCATTTTCATTCATTTCTATACATATTTTGATTTCTTTTTTGTTTTCTTCTATGATTTGTTGGTTATTCAGAAGCGTGTTATTTAGCCTCCAGGTGTTTGAATTTTTAACAATTTTTTTCCTGTAATTGAGATCTAATCTTACTGCACTGTGGTCAGAAAAGATGACTGGAATGATTTCAATTTTTTTGAATTTTCCAAGACCAGATTTATGGCCCAGGATGTGATCTATTCTGGAGAAGGTTCCGTGTGCACTTGAGAAAAAGGTGAAGTTGATTGTTTTGGGGTGAAATGTCCTATAGATATCAATTAGGTCTAGCTGGTCCATTGTGTCATTTAAGATTTGTGTTTCCTTGTTAATTTTCTGTTTAGTTGATCTATCCATAGTTGTGAGTGGGGTATTAAAGTCTCCCACTATTATTGTGTTACTATTAATTTCCTCTTTCATACTCGTTAGCGTTTGCCGCACATATTGCCGTGCTCCTATGTTGGGTGCATATATATTTATAATTGTTATATCTTCTTCTTTGATTGATCCTTTGATCATTATGTAGTGTCCTTCTTTGTCTCTTTTCACATCCTTTATTTGAAAGTCTATTTTATCTGATATGAGTATTGCGACTCCTGCTTTCTTTTGGTCTCCGTTTGCGTGAAATATTTTTTTCCAGCCCTTCACTTTTAGTCTGTATGTGTCTCTTGTTTTGAGGTGGGTCTCTTGTAGACAGCATATATAGGGGTCTTGTTTTTGTATCCATTCAGCCAATCTTTGTCTTTTGGTTGGGGCATTCAACCCATTTACATTTAAGATAATTATTGATAGGTGTGGTCCCGTTGCCATTTACTTTGTTGTTTTGAGGTTCATGTTTATACAACCTTTCTGCATTTCCTGTCTAGAGAAGATCCTTTAGCATTTGTTGAAGAGCTGGTTTGGTGGTGCTGAATTCTCTCAGCTTTTGCTTGTCTGTAAAGCTTTTGAATTCTCCTTCATATCTGAATGAGATCCTTGCTGGGCACAGTAATCTAGGTTGTAGGTTATTCTCTTTCATTACTTTCAGTATGTCCTGCCATTCCCTTCTGGCCTGGAGGGTTTCTATTGATAGATCAGCTGTTATCCTTATGGGAATCCCTTTGTGTGTTATTTGTTGTTTCTCCCTTGCTGCTTTTAATATTTGTTCTTTGGGTTTGATCTTTGTTAATTTGATTAATATGTGTCTTGGGGTGTTTCGCCTTGGGTTTATCCTGTTTGGGACTCTCTGGGTTTCTTGGACTTGGGTGGCTATTTCCTTCCCATTTTAGGGAAGTTTTCAGCTATTATCTCCTCGAGTATTTTCTCATGGCCTTTCTTTTTGTCTTCTTCTTCTGGGACTCCTATGATTCGAATGTTGGGGCGTTTCACATTGTCCCAGAGGTCCCTGAAGTTGTCCTCATTTCTTTTGATCCTTTTTTCTTTTTCCTCTCTGCTTCATCTATTTCCACAATTTTATCTTCTACCTCACTTATCCTATCTTCTGTCTCCGTTATTCTACTCTTGGTTCCCTCCAGAGTGTTTTTGATCTCATTCATTGCATTATTCATTTTTAATTGACTCTTTTTTATTTCTTCTAGGTCTTTATTAAACATTTCTTGCATCTTTTCAATCTTTGTCTCCAGGCTATTTATCTGTAACTCCATTTTGTTTTCAAGATTTTGGATCATTTTTATTATCACTATTCTAAATTATTTTTTAGGTAGATTCCCTATCTCCTCCTCTTTTGTTTGACTTGGTGGGCATTTTTCATGTTCCTTTACCTGTTGGGTATTTCTTTGCCTTTTCATCTTGTTTAGATTGCTGTGTCTGGAATAGGGCTTCTCTTTTTTTTTTTTTTGTAAGGTTATAGTGTATTGAAAATGAAAATTAAGCAGTAGTAGAGGAGTACTAGAAGACTTTAAAAGAAATAAGAGAAAAAGAAAAATAGAAAATAGAAGAGAAAAAGAAAAAAAAGAAAAAAGAAAGAAAGAAAAAAAAATTTTGTTCCTAATTTAAAAAATCGTAAAAATCTATGAAAATGAAAGTTAAGGAGTAATTTGGTAGTAATAGGGAATTTTAAAGAAAAATAAAAGAGAAAAAAATAAAAAAAAATTTTTTTTCTACTAAAAAAAAAAAGTAAAAATATATCTAAGAATTTCTCTGGAGCTGTTGCGGTCAGTGTGGGTTCGGCTCAGGTTCAGATAGCTCCTCGTTCCAGCTTACACTTCTCGGTATCTACAGGCCCCTTCCGGTGTAGTCAGTGTTTTCTACAGGGATTTTAATCTGTTGCACCTGTCCCTTCTGAAGCGGTTCCCTTTGTTTATTTGGCTTCTGTTTGCCGGTCTCTTCAGAGCCCCATTTCCGCCCTGACACAGGCGGGCGGGGGTGGACTCTTATTCAGGTAGGTAGTTCCGTCGCTCTGCGGGGAGGGGCTGGCGCTGCTTTCTCCGTCTGCGCTGCTCAGGCTCCGGGCTGCTCTATATGGAGCGCACCCCACACTGCGCGCGGTTCCAGCCCTCGGGTGTTCCACAAAAGCGCAGAACAAAAACCTGCGCCTGCTCTTTGTGCCTTCCCCGTCAGAGGGGTCCAGGCAGCCAGGGGCTTGACTGGCGCACTCTCCCCGGGTGCGGCGCGCCCACTCCCTTCCGCGGTCCCAGTCTCAGTTTCCGCCGGCGCCAGTCGAATGCATGCGCCTTCTGCCCTCCGCATCCCCAGCCCCAGTCCCCGCCCGCGCCGGTCGGGTGCCTGCGCCCTGTGTCTCGCCACGACCCTCCTGGCGGATGTCAACCATCCAGAATCTCAGGAGGTCTTTGATTAGAAAGTGGAGGCCTCTTTGCAGTGCGGCAGGGGATGCGGTCCTTGGGCCCGAGCCTGCCCCCTTCCCCTCCCCCCTGCCTCCTGCCTCCGGCGGGGCTGGGCCGGTCCTCAGCCTGCGAGCTCTTCTCTGGACTTTCTCGGTCCCTTTGTTCTGCGAACGGCCGGCAGTGTGTTCGGCCGGTTAATTTTCTCTCTCTCTTTTGCTGTCCCACAGTTTAAGTTGGCAACTCACAAAAGCTCCCTACGATTGTCCTCAGGGCACTCAGGCCGGACCCTACCCCAAGCAATGCAGCCCGCTCCTCTCCGTTCCGCCCCCACTTGCTGGTGGCGGATGCCGGTGTCTGGGGTACTTTTATGCTGGGAGTTGCTTTTAGGCTCCTAACTGTGGGTTTTATTTATTGTTTCCCTCCCAGTCAGGTTGCCCTCCGAGATTCAAACACTTCTCCCAGGCCCGCCAGTGCGAGGGTTTCCCGGTGTCTGGAAACGTCCTCTATTGAGACTCCCTTCCTGGGACGGATCTCCATCCTTAGCTCTTTTGTCTCACTTTTTATCCTTTATATTTTGTCCTACCTCCTTTCGAAGACAATGGGCTGCTTTCCTGTGCGCCTGATGACCTCAGCTAGCGATCAGAAGTTGTTTTGTGAAGTTTGCTCTGCGTTCAGTTATTCTTTTGATGAATTTGTAGGAGAGAAAGTGGTCTCCCCGTCCTACTCCTCCGCCATCTTGGCTCCTCTCTCCTCTATACATAGATTTCTTTGACACTACATCTCTGTGTTGTTGCTTGGTCGCTAAGTAGCTCAAAGTATTGGAGCTTCAACTTCAGCATCAGTCCTTCCAATGAATGTTCAGGGTTGATTTTCTTTAGGATTGACTGGTTTGTTTGGTTCACTGAGTTGTCTCAAGTGCCTACTTAGAGTGTAGGACTGATTTGAACTTGCAGTTCAAATAAGAAATGTGCAGCTTGCAGGATTTGGTTATTTTAGAATCCTAGACTCCAAATCAGGGCAACACACCACCGTTTATCATCTTTCATAAATGTTTTGTTTTTGCTGGCTATTTATTTCATTGTGTTTATTATGGTTTCTGTAGATCTGAGACAACACTAACTGTATATGTCCCAGTAAAAGTGCGTTATTATGTAACCCATGGGGTAGACTTTTTTCTTTGTCCAGAAGGCATTCACTGTCTGCAGGATGATTCTTCGGGACCCCAGAAACCCCTGATGAGGTCTCTGTATGACCCAAGAGTAACGAGACAGAGGAAAGACAGCCCTTCTGCTCATGGACACTGTCCGAAGTGCCTTTGGCTGAAGCTACCTTGGTGCTGACTCATTGAAGAATTAAGGCAAAGCTTGCGAACAAAATAGAAAACACACAGAACCTTTTGGTACAGAGGGCAATTTTTTTTTTCTGGAAAATTTGAGTCTAAAAGCCTTTAGGTGAGACACAAACTCACCACAACCCCCAGCTGTCTTACACTTGACTGCCTCTGACTTCTCCGATATCTCTGTGGCCGCTGAAGGCTCCTGGAGCAGGTCTCTCCCACCAGGTTGCTTATATTTATTCCAAAGCTGCATTGAATACAGAAAGTAGGGGTGGGGGG